>NW_020954565.1:2128199-2216765 GCF_900497805.2 Vombatus ursinus | reverse complement strand
GAAAGATTAAAACATCAACATCCTGGATGGATTAGAAAGAGAAGACAGTTGGCAGTCATGAAGGCCAGTTAGGATGCTATTATAGTGGCCTAGACCAAAGTAATAAAGGCCTGAAATAATGGATAATGATAATGGGAATGGAATGAAGGGAAGATGTGACACTGGGAAATAACTGACAGTGCTTGATTATTAATGAGGTCAGAGATGCAGGAAGACATCAAGGACATCCCTAAGGTTCTAAAGCTGATGTTTCAGTGGTGGGAACACAATATCTCTCACATCTAAACCACTTCTATATTCCATTCCCATCACTATGATTCAGGCCCTAATTGCCAGATATTACTGTAATATGAACCTAATCATAGGTCGACATGCAAGTCCACTTGTTAAAATAAGTATCTTAATGTACTTCCCTGATCACAGCAACTGCTCTGCTCAAAATCTTACAAAGGTTCCTTACTGTTATAAGACAAAATAGGTACTCTTTGGCTTATCTTTTTAAACTATCTGTAATAGGCTCCAATCTTTCTGTCCAGTTTAATTTGGAACAAACTCCCTTTGTGGACCCTTTACTCTAGCCAAACTTCATTATTTACTATCCCATAGTCTCATCCTTACTCTTCCTACCTCCTTGCATTTATACAGGCCTCTTCCCAAGCCTGGAGCACAATCCTTCCTCAGTTCCACCTGCTAAAATTCTTTTCTCCTTTCAAGATTTGGCTTAAGTATCACTCTCTTTAAGATGTCTTGCTTGGTGCTTGTAGTTAAAAGCACTGTTCTATTTTCAACTGAAAATCCTAACCTATGTTTTATAACATTGATACATCCTCAATCAATTGCACATTCATCTCATAATTCTTGATATAATTCCCAAGATCTTTAGATACCTATTTTTATTTCTATAAAGCAATTTGATACAAAGAATATAATCAGTTATTTTCAAAAATATTTAACTTGAAAATAAATACTTAATTTGGTTGTATTATGAAGTTAAACCCTTTCTCAAGTTATCCTAGATCTCTTTGAATAGACTCTGCCCTTTGCCCCTACTATATCTTACCTTATACTTATTTGTATATACTTCATATTATCATATATTAGGTTGTTGCATTTTCATCTTTGTATCCTCAAAGGCTATTACTACTCTAGGCACATAAGAAATGCCTGATAAGTATTTATTGAATTGGATTAACAGAAATGGAAAAGTGATGACAGGTTAACTTATTGGCTGAGAAGCTCTAATAACACTGACTACTGCTTCAATATCCTTTGTTTTCTGCCCTTCTTTCTGTCACCCCCCTCTCTCTCTATCTCTCTCTTACATATTCTCTTCCATCCTTTTTCTTTCATGTCTTCTTCTGCCAAACTATTCTTTTGCCCATGCCAAAAGTTTCCACAGGCATCACTTATCTCCAGTTACCTCTGGAATAAAGAGACTACTGACCTTGAAACGGACAGATTCTTATCAAGAGTGAGATTCTTACTTTTGGAAGACTTGCATGATTTTTTTAAAGGTCTGGATTAAATAGCATAAACATTTCCTGACTTTCTGATAAATGTTGTCTTTTCTCCTTCCTTGATGAGAAATATATAACATAGATAAAATTTTGTTTAAAATAACAATAATAATAATAGATAACACTAATATAATAGAAAATTTTATATATTGCTTATTATGTGCCAGGCACTATACTAAGCAGTTTATAATTATTATCTCATTTGAGCCTCACAATAACCTTGGGAGATAGCTGCTATTATTATCCATATTTTATAGATGAGGAAATTGAGGCAGAAAGAAGTAAAGTGACTTTCCCAAGGTCATACAGTTAGTAAGTGTCTGAGGCTGGATTTGAACTCAGGATCTCCTAACTCTAGGTCCAACACTCTATCCTCTGAGCCAAGCATGATGTCTTTTAATATTTTATTGTTAGTCAGTGTAAAAGTAAAGACGCTGGTTTCTGAGAAGTTAAGAAATGGCTCCTCCTTTGAATTCTCAGTGTGGTATAGAGCAGACTCCAAACTCTCGAATGCTGAGACGGTGGAATGCAAGTTCTCACAACTCCTACCAATATGGAAAGGTTATCACATAGGCCTGGTGACAAATTGTATGTTTCCTACCTGAGGACCAGCCTAGCTAAGCATGGAGATGCTCACTATCATTTGGCTGTATGTTGCAGTCTTTGTTTTTGTTTTTTCCATACCAACTCTTAAAGACTATCTTGTTGTTCAGTCACTCAGTCATATCCAACTCTTCATAAGCCATTGGACCACCCTGTCTGTGGGGTTTTCTTGACAAAAAGAAAGACTGTCTACAAAGCTGTAAATCTGTAGGTGAAGGATGTTCTCCCCTGTGAGGAAATCACCTCACTGAAGTATTAGAAAAGAAATGTCAAAGAAAAAAAAAGGGGGGGATTAGAACGATGTGGTCATCTTAAAGAAAGAACTAATAATAATTCCATCACAAATCCTTATCACCTAAAATATAATATCAATTACTTATCTATGCCAAGACTAGCTTACAAACAGCTACTAAATGGAAAGAAGCATAGGATTCCCATTAGAATATACTCAGGTGTCCTGAGAAGTTCATTTATGTTCATAGCACTTCAAAGGAAACATTTTTGCTTGACTGTCCAGGTTGATTGCTTCCTAGACTCCCACTCTCAATTCCAAGTCAGCCCAAAAATAAGGGCCTTGACATTACCTATCCATATGACCAACTCATCACAGTCCTACGGTTGTCTTCATCTTGCTTTTGTGTACTCCGATTAGGATCTACGTGTCCAACCTAAATCATGATAATAATGAACCATTAAATAATGGACATTTGGGAAATTTTTATGACAAACTGGTAATGTATCAGTACAACATATGTATCTGATAAATCTGCCTGTACATGTAGTACCAACTCTGAAATGAGTTTGTCTCTTACATGCTTATTTGATATGACTTAATCTAATTGATTTCCTTTTTTGTTGATTTTTTTTGAGAACATTCCCCTTTGACAATATATGTCTAATTTCAGCAAAATACCTACTATACAATAAACTAAACACTAACTACAAAAAGTCCTTTTATCTGTAAATGCCCACAAAGGAATGAAAACAGTATTCATCAAACAGTACATCCCAGTGTAACCAACCCACACATGCACTGAGATTGCCTTTATTTCAACCTTAACAATGACTTTGCCTTTTCCTTCCACCTCGAGATCAATTGATCTGTGAGTACCACCCACTACTTTCTCCTAACACAACTTTCTTAATGATGCCTTCCTAAAAACTCTCATTCATGCCTTTCTTTCTTCTACCTTGACTTTTATTTTTCTTTCCCTTTCCCCTCACACATACTTTTTTCTGACTCTAGCATCATTTCCAGGCTCAAGATAAAGACATATAAATTTAGGAGTTACAGAATTTAAAGTTAAGTCAACACAAACCAAGAAGAAAAAAATTGAGGCTTTATTATTCTATGTAAAACTAGAATGAATTGGATGAGAAAGTCCACGCAGCAAAATAATTCCTTTGTAAGACAATGTGGGAATGTATAGGCAAGCAGTAGGCTAAAACTGTACCAACTCAAGATCATGTAGCAATTAGGGAACTCGATCTGGAGTCAGAAAAACATTATATTTAAATCCCACCTCAGATACTCATTAGTTGGGTGACCCTGGGCAAGTCACTTAGGGCTCGGATTCTTCATCCATAAAATGAGAGGGCTGACCTCACTGACCTCCAAAGTCCCTTTACACTCTAAATCTATGATCATCTGATGAGATGATTTAGTCAATTCTTTTTTTAATGGATTACCTTGGTACAGTAGAAAGAATCTGGCTCCAGAATGAAAGGATTGGGATTCAAATCCTGTCTCTCACATATTAGCTATATGACTTTGGATAAGTCATTAAACATCCCTTTCCTCATCTGTAAAATGAATGGGTTGGAGTTGATGGTGTCTCAATAAATGGTCCAGCTGTCTATGATCTAAGCAACTATGGAGCACATTGTATAGAATGCTGGTCTTGGATTCAGGAAGACCTGAGTTCAAATCCTGCCTCAGACATTTACTGGTTCTAGGAACCTGGGCAAACCCCTTTCACTGTTAACTTTCTCATCTATAAAATGATGATAATGGTAGCACTGACCTGATAGGGTTGCTGTTAGGATCAAATGATATATATGTCCATGACTGCAAATCTTAAAACACTATATGAATGTTAACTATTATCTTTATTATCCTATGATTTGAGATGTACCTAGAACATATTGGAATTCGCTTCATGGTTGGGCTGAAATTCCACTGCTGACATAATCAAGAGAATCTTCAACTCCCCACCCCTGGTATGCTCTTTTGACAGCTCTCACACTATTCTCTAATTCTGTCTTGAATATATCTCTCTACCTCTTACTTCCTCTATCACTTGCAATCCTAAGCTCCGGTCACTCCTTTATCATCTCCTCCTGGACTCTCTCTACCCAAATAAAAGTATTTATAAATAGCAAAACTTCTAAATGAACTAAAAATGTTTGTTCAACAAACTTTTTTTTCATTTACTCATCGCTTCCTAACCTTTTTTATTGGAAGTTTCTGCTATGTATTAACACTGAAATGTGGACTTCATAATGTATAATAGAATGAAAGAATTTTTAATGTGGAAAAAAACATTTTAAAGGTTTTATAGCAAGAAGACTGTTCCAAGAAACTTTCCATTTTTCTAAGTTCTGTTAAGGATACCTTTCCTCCTTCTATGAGTTGTTTGTTTCAAACACATGGAAAATTACTACGGTATAATAGCTTATTCATACTACTTATACAGTAATAGTATATTGTAAAGTACGATAACAATATGTTTTATAGCATACACATTATATATTATATATTTACACAAATACACACATGTGCATATTTAGAAATAAAATATACATATATACTATATATACATGCACTTCATAGATCACTATTTATTATATGGCACTATGTGTTTTGTAAAGTACTCTACCTATATTATTTTTGGGCTTCCAACACACTGAGTCCTTAATAAATATCAAATATTACTCCCTTGCTCAAAAAGATTCACTGTCTCTCTGTTGCCCAAGGTATAAAATAGAAATGCCTTCGGTTTGCATTTAAACCCTCTGATAATCTGGTAAGGCGATGATATAGATTCTGTCTTATGCTACAAGAAACCAATTAACCCTTTTCAGTATACATCTAGGTATGCTCTCTTATCCAATTGAGTTATTCCACCCTGCTTCTTGGAAGGGATCTATATCACAGAGAATGTGGGAGGGGCTTCTAGGTGCAAAAGTTACAGGGATCTGTAAAAGTGATACAGACTGCTGTAAATGACTGCCATCTGGTTTCAAGTCATTTGCAAATTTGACAATCGTTCCATCAATAGTTTTATCTAAAACACTAAAAAAAATATTGAACTACACAGATTCAAAGATAAATCTCTGAGGCATTACATTATAGACATGACTTCAAGTGGACGGTGGCCCACTAATGCCTATACTTTAGGTCCAGTAACAACTAATTATAAATTTACTATATCATCTAGCCAGTATAGTTATGTTTATTATCATCTTAGCTGCTGGGGAGCGCTGGAACGATCCAGGGAGACGGTAGTAGTCTCAGGTGCAATTCGGGTCTGTTGAATAAAAATAACCTAACCCGGAGGTGAGGGGCGGATGTGTGAGAGGGGTGCTGAATAATTTTTCTTTTTCTTTTTTTTTTTTTTAAAAGGGGGAGGTAGGTCAAATAAGTTTAGGAACCTCTGAGTCACCATCTTCATCTTTACTTGATAACACCTCCTCTGTCAGCTTCAGAAACACTAGTTTCATAGTTCTTTTACCAAACAATAAATATTTTCTACATCTGTTAAATGAGGGTATTGAACTTGATATCTACAGTCTATAATTACAATTACAAATCTATAACCTATTATGTACCAAATATGTGCCAGGTACTATTCTACGCAGTAGGGATAAAAAAAAAAATCTTTCTAACTGCTCTTCCAACTGACTTTATTTTCTTCCTAACCTCTAAATGGGGTTATTACCCAAAGATCTATCCTTGTATCTCTGCCGCTTCTCATTCAGCATTTTAGTCACTCCCTCAGGCTACAACTACTGTACCATTTCTATGCTCCATTTCTAATGTACTATTTCTATCTTCCACGTTTATACATCCAGATTTAACTACAGCTAGGTCCCCTTTAATGTGAATCATTAATGAATCCTCTGAATTATTATTGCATTATTTGAATTTGTACTGTTTATTTCCATCGGGCTGGAAGCAATTATTATATTTCACATAATTATAACTTTGAATCATGGAAATCTGAATATATGTGACCACTTCAGGGTATTCATTACTTACACTAATAAGGACCTAGTTGTATCTCTAGATATCCCAGATTTTCATCTCCAACTACCTCTAAGACATTTCGAGCTGGCATTTATCTTGTAATACAGAGAGTTACACCTTCTGTTGACATCATATTCTCCTATTAAGTTATAAGATGCTCAAGGGTAGGTGGTAGGTCCATGTTTCATCTAATCTTTGTATCTCCCACAGTACTCAGCACAATGTTCTACACAGGACAATTAAAGTCTACTATGTGTATTCCTTCTCAATTGGACTTCTGCCACATAAGACAGGAAGATGGTACCAAACAGGATGTCAAGGATCCTGTCCCTCATGGGTCCACCTGGCAGGGTCCAACACACAGCTAGGCCAGAATCCTGGAATATCCCTGCTAGATAATATATAATGAAGAATCAACTGTATTTCCTTAGCTTCTTTCCCCATGGTTTTTCTACATAGTTCATTTACCAGCTATCTTGCTTACCGAATTATTTAACACCAAAGGTGCCTTTTTTCAAGGTCTTGTTACGTATGTTCAATCAAGTGTATGCATATATATATATACATATATCTATATCTATATATAAGCAAATATATGTATATGTTACCAATGGTGTCTTTCTATATGGCTTTTTTTTATTATTTTTCAGTATAGTAGAAAAATCAACAGAATAACATGCTCATTCACATGGTAAAATTTCTGTGGTATTCAGAAAAGCTAACAGATTTTTTTTTTAAGTTCTCAGAAATACAGCAGAATGTACAATACCTAAATATAGGGATTTTAGATTGGCACTCAATCACAAGACAATACCAATTATTTTTAAAAAGCAGCCCTAATCTGACAGTTACATACTTCTGAAAAAAAAAAGGTATTAATTTAATTGTAGAAGAGAGATTAAGAGCCCTCTTAACTATAAAATTATAGTATTTTCTAAAGTATGAGAGAGGAAAGATGTGTCTGAATAATCAGATCCTTGAACATTCCTGATTACATACCACTCTTTAGGCATAGGCATGATTAACAATCTGTATCTCTTTTTCAGATACCTTTCAATGCATTAGATTTTTTTTTTCATTTTCAGATAGAAGCCTTTACCACTGAAACTCATCACTTACTTGATGAAAGAAAAAAAAAAAGGTACATTCTGCCAGAGTCTTTCTAGAAAAGGAAACAATGATAACTCAGAATACCACAAAATATAATTCAAACTTCCAAATCTCTACCTTTGACAAGAATATAATTTTAAATAAAATAGTCTAGTTTTCTTTTGGCAAAAGAGGAAAAACTAAAGGACAAAAAGAGTTAAGTGACTTGTTTGGATAGTAGGAAAAGTCAGTAGTGGCCTTTCCATATTTGTTTCTGCCTTACTTTTTTTAATTGGAATTTCACATTTCCTGTTTTTCTTTCTTTAAAGTCTTTAAAAAGGAATGAAGTATGTCTTTAAAGGATAAATCCTCAGACTTGAAAGTTTTCATATTTTTCTGCCTGAAAAAAATGTAGTTATCCAAGGCAGGCTTGGAAAATGATGTCATATATTAATTTTTGTACTTTTTAGATTACTTCTTTAATACATTATTTCTTGAAAATGTTAAAGATCCATTATTTTGTCTGTGTGGGTATTCCTTTCAAGGACAGATTGCAGCTCCCCCTTACAACTTGGTAGAAGACCTCATGTTTCACAGAGGCTATAGATGTGGTGGTACATTGTCTGCTACTGCGAAAGCTAAGGGGTGGATTGCTTGAGTTTTAAAGTTCAAAGCTGCAGTGGGGCTAAAGTTGACTGAGTGTCTTCACTAAGTCTGGCACCAGTATGATGACCCCTGTGGGGCTAGGGAGAACAAACAGACTGCCTAAGGAAGGGTGAATGGAGCAGGTCAGCTGCTGATCAGCTGTGGGGTTAGGCCCATCTGATTGGCCACTGTACTTCCAGCCTGGGCAAGACAGAGAGACACGGTATCAAAAAAAAAAAATTTTTTCCAAGGCCCAAAATACTCATCATCCTATAACTAACTTAGCAATAAGACTCTGAGGGGCAGCTAGGTAGTGCAGTGAATAGAGCACCAGCCCTGGAGTCAGGAGGAACTGAGTTCAAAGCTGGTCTCAGACACTTACTTACTAGCTATGTGACCCTGGGCAAGTCACTTAACCTCAATTGCCTAGCCAAAAACAAAAAAAAACAAAAAAAAAACCCTAAGCCTCTGAGAAATTAGTTAAACTAGTCAATGAATAACAAAACAGATTTCTGAACCTGTACTCACAGTCTCTCCCCTTTGATGGAATCTGCCCGAGCCTGAGTTCCATTGGCAGAATTCTGAGAATCAAGTATCACTTTCATACCAAGATGAAGAACCAGAGGAAGACTTTAATGGTATAGTTACAAGTTGACTTTCTCTCAGATTTCCACAGACTTGTAAACTATTTTGTGGCCTAGTTGAACATATGATTTCCCAGGTAAATTTCAACATCCACCCATTTATTGTGTACCTCTTAACCTTGAGACTTGAGGAATAAAGGATAGATTCCTCTACCCCAGAGAATATCACTTTTGGACCAATTAACCAAATCCTCCCCTCTCTCCACCATTCTAAACTACTTTTCAAAATGGCATCTACATAAAGTTTTCACTAAAACATGCAAGTGAACAATGGAAAGTAATTCACCCAGTGTGTAACTTCTAAAACTCCTACTGCTTCAACCAAACAATAAAATGCAATTATTATTTTGCTACTACCAAATGTAAAAAAGATAGAAATTGGGACTGTACCTGTGATTTTATTGGTACAGGAAACTCCTCGGAAAAGAAAACTCCCTCTACCAATATAGGTAGGCCTTTTAGTTTGAGGAGGTTCCTAAGGCACTGAAAGGTCAAATTTGCTTCGGGTCCCACAGCCCGAATGTGTCAGAGCCTGGATTTGAACCTGATTCTACTTAATTCTGAGTCCAGCTCTCTATCCGTGGAATCATGGTGTATTTTCAATTGTAAATATTTGACTTTTGATTTTTAAACATTTTCATTGTTATCTTTTGTTTTTATAATAACTGCATTTCAGAACAGTCCCTCACCCTTCCCCTACACAGGAAGCTATCTCCTGAAACAAAGAATAAAAATTTAAAGCAGGGAGGAAAAAAGGGTAAAACACATTGATCAGGTCTAACAGTATACTTAATTATGCAAACCTATATCTCTCCTCCTCTGAAGGAATGAAAGGGGATATAATTTTTCTGCTCTTCTCCAGGGCCATGCTTGGCCATTAAATTACAGAGCATTTTTTTTAATTCTTTCCATTTATATTTAGTTAGTGTATATCGTGCTTTCCTGGTTCTATTCTTTTTAGCTTAATACCAGCTCATAAGTCTTCCCAAGCTTCTCTGAAATCTTCACATTCACTTTTTCTTATAATACAGTAATATGTCATCACATTCATGTACCACGATTTGTTTAGCCATTCACCATATGATAAGCTTTGTCTGCTAGTTTTTGCTACCACACACACACACACACACACACACACACACACACAAACACAGAACTGCTATAAATATTTTGGTATCTATGACATTGTGTCTTTGATCTCCTTGGAATATATATTAAAATATATGGATATTTTAGTCACCATTTTTTTAAAGCATAATTTCAAGTTCTTTCCAAAATAGCTAGATCAAGTCCAAATCATAGTTCCCCAAATACTGAGTATGCCGATTTTTCCACAGCTCCTCCAACACTGGCTATTTCCATCTTCTGCCATCTTTGCAAATTTGTTACCTGTAAAACCTGTAAGTCAGAGGTTCTTAAGTTGAGGGCCATGAAGTTTAAATATATGTGTGTGCGTTTGTATGCGTATATATACATATATGTGTGTGTATGTGTATAATGTGTGTATGTATATGTATGTATATACATACATATACATATATACACATGTGTGCATATTTGGATAACTACATTTCAATATAATTGCTTGCCTTTATAATGCTATGTATTTTATTTTACTGATTAAAAACATTATTCTGAGGAGGGATCCATAGATTTCACTAGACTGCCAAAAGGGTCCATGACAGAAAAGTCAAGAGCCATGTTCTAAGTTATTTTCATTTGCAGTAGGGGTTTTTAATTGTCAGTGATCTCATATGGTTATTAATAATTTCCAGTTTAAAATGCTATCCACACCCAGAGAAAGAACTCTGGAGTCTGAATGCAGATGGAAGCATACTATCTGCTCTCCTTTTCTTTTGTTTCTTCTTCCTCGTGATTCCTCCCATTAATTCTAATTCTTCTTTACATCATGACTAATGTGAAAATATGTTTAATACAAGTGTATAAGTAGAGTCTATAACAGATTGCATGCCACCATCTTGGGGAGGGTGGAGGAGAGAGTAGGCGACAAAATTCAAAACTCAAAATCTTATGGAAGTGAATGTTGAAAACTAAAAATAAATAAATTAAAAGTTTTTAATTAAAAAAGTTTGTAGTTTATATTTTTGAGAACTGTTTATTAATTTTATTGATACAGGGATTTCATAGGAGCCTAGAATTTCTTTGGTACAGGGAACTCTTGGGTGAAGAAACTCCCTCTATCAAAGCAGAAAGTTACTTTATCTGTAGCTCAGTCTCAGAGAATTGCCCGGAGCTGAGGTGACAAACACACTTGAATGGCCTAAACCAGATTAAAATGTAACTAGGAAATATTTAACAAAATAAATAAAAGTATAACAAAACATAAAAAATGTTAATATATGATTTCTAAGTCAATATGTAGCCCTCAGGAAATCTTACATTGGTTTAGTGACCTTGCTTCTATTTGAGTTTGACACCACTGGCCCAGTTTCTGAGATAATTTGTCCAGGGCCACACAATCACTATTATGACCCTTGAACAATGGCTTTTCTGGCTTCAAGAAGGACTCTGTATCTACTATACCACACTGCCTTATATTTTCTGTGTCTCTCTATATAATAATAAATCATACATTTATTCCTTCTATATCTTAGAAATCAGACACATCAGAAATACTTGATGTAAAGCCTTTTTTTCCCCTCAAGTGGTAATTTCCCTGGTTATTGTTAACTCTCTCTACATAATTCTTATTTGTCTCAGAATACAAGTACCTAGACAAAAGGCAGAAATTAAGCCTGCTTACCTCATTTTATACAAGACAGTGCCCTCTATAGCAAATGTAACTGAAACTGATGGTTTGTTGCAATAAAAAAGTTATATTCTTCAACAGTCTATAATAACAGTCCTTAGTTATGAAAAAAAAATCTATATAATAAGAATCCACAAGGGTTGGGAGTGGGGCTTGATGTCTGCAATATGAGAAGATGTGCCTTGCCCTCCCCTGACAGAAACACACCTCTATGATGAGGTCAGGGCTAACGGGTATGCAACACTGCAAATCACATCATATTTTTCTAATACTTTAGGATGTTTTTTTTTTTCCTGCCCTCTCCTAACTCTTTTAATATCAATAATAAGAAATGCTTCTCTGGAAGTAGGGGAGGGGATAGAATGGGGAATATGAAAGATGTAAAAACAAAAGATAACAGTAAAATTTTTTTTTAAAAAGTCACTTCATTTTAAATGAAAATCATCTTATTCTTATTCTTGACCATGTTTTTTTCTACTGCACTGTTCATTTGAAAATTTGTTGTCTCATTTAACTTACAATGCTTTTTATATAGAAAGTATTTAATGAATGTTAGTTGTATTGTGTTTCTCATATTCCCGTGAAATTTAAATAGAAGGGAGAAAGGAAAAGATTTCTTCTCGGGTTCTATACTTTGTTCAGAAACCAGAAAGTATTCCTTCAACTTTCCTTGTAGTTTTGACCTCAAATGCCTCCCACAAGTGAAAGTCAACCTGTAACCAGTATACCTGCCCCCATCCTGTGGGATTTAGAAATTTGGTGAAGGGGAAAAAAAAAAAAGAGGAATAATACTTCCTTAAAGTGAATGATAATTTGCTTAGGGGAAAGAGGTTTTTATTCCACACAGAAGCACTTAATAAATTCTAGTGGGAGGACTGCATTTTCCTTACTGTGCTCAGAACATTTATTTTTACTTGCTAATTGACTAACAGTCAATATCCACAAATTAACAAGAGATAAAGCCAAGAAGGGAGCCCAGGATAAAGCTCATGGCTCCATATGGCTATTCACAAATGCATAATGTATGGGTACTATGAAAGCGAACTAGAGAGATGAACACTAGGAAGCAAATTTTACCACAGAGGCATCTCTGAGAGTTGGAGGGATCAGAAGATTTGGCTCTGAAAGGGTGTACCTTATTCAAAAGGAACAAGATAGGGGAAAGAGAGGATACAATAGAATTGCATAATAAGAAGCTTTGGCATCTTGGGAAGCTATTTTGGGAAGCATTTTGACAAAATCAACAGGGCGAAGGAAGGGAGAGTGTCTTAAGCATATACTATAAACCACATGGAGAGATTTAGGAATAGAGGAGGAGTCTGGAACATAGAATTCACAAAGAGGCATAGTACAAATGAAGGGAATTCATTTGTTCACACATCTGTTGGAATGCTCTCTTTACCTGAAGAACAGCAAATAATTTCTAGATTCACCCTAATGATAACTTCATTCTTCAAAAGAAAGAGAAACAGATAACTACTTTTAGGTTTAATTCTCACTGACAAGAAGGAACTAGTTGCTGGAACAGAATGATGGGAAGCTTGGGAGTAAAATGACTACAGCAACTTAGAATTTATGATATAGAGAGAAAGCTGGGCAGGCTGACATGCACCCTTGATTTGGGAGAAGAGATTTCAAAGAGTTCAGAGAAAGCCCAGAGAGTAGTAACTCTCGGACCAAAAGTTCTGTTGGGGAGGGCAGGAAAGATGATAAGCTGTCAAGAATGAAATGCTGAGGGCAGCTAGGTGGCGCAGTGGATAGAGCACTGGCCCTGAAGTCAGGAGGACCTGAGTTCAAATCCAGCCTCAGACCAAACACTTGACACTTACTAGCTGTGTGACCCTGGGCAAGTCACTTAACCCCAACTGCCTAAGCAAAAAGAAAACAATGAAATGCTCAAGACAAAATGCTTTTGTTCTGAAAGTTAGGGATATAATTGTCCTGGCCTAATAAAAAGGAATCGATCAAAAAGTAACTGAATATTTCCTTTGTCCTAGGCACTCTGGAGGATGCAAGATGTAGTGTCTCAACCAAGTTTCCTCATTCATACAAAACCTAAATGCAAAAGGAAATTCGAGCATCTTTTGGATTATTATATACAATATCTGTGCTAACCATTTTATCTACTTTGAGTACAAACTTGAACACTGGTTCACAAAAACCTCAGGGATAACATTTCACAAAGCATAGGTTGGGAATCACCAGACTTTTAAACTATTCAATGGTTCTGTCTATGTTGTTGTGAAACCCTTAAAGATGCACTACCAGAAATATTCATAGCATTCATTTTCCTTCACCAAAATAGCTATAAAAATGTGACAACGCCTCTTTCCCTGCCGCCTGCCCTCCAAATGGCTCCACCCCCACACAAATGAAGCACGCATCAAAATGTAGGCAGCAGAAAGCTGGATTTTTACATGTATTCTAAAATAAGTTGCTCCCAAATGTGGTAGCTTCTTAATGCAGATTGCAATTGTCTGATAAAAAATTCAGAATCAGTAAAAAAATGTTCTTCCTCCTTGCCACGTATCTTACATATAGTTTTCTGAAAAATTACCCAAACACTTTGAAAATTGTCATCTGTAAAATCCACATGAGTCAATGATCAGGTTTTGGCTTACACCATGGATAGTGATTTTAAACAGATGTTAATTGTCACCTAAAGGAGAATTTTCTTTCACAGTTTACAACTCTCGATTCTTGATTTAGGAAATCTAGATCCACATTACACATTACAAAAGACTAATGTGAAGAGTCTCTGAACTTTCAGTTAGGTGAGTCACCAACAGAAACAAACCTTCAGAAACTTTCAAAGGTTAGCTAGAAAATGTTCTCTTTATCTATGAATCTCCAGGAACTGAATTCTATGCTAAGAAGGAGCTTCAGAACTATAAAAACTACTTTAGATTTCTTTATACTAAGCTTAAATCTGGGTACTATAAAAATATTTAAATATATGTTAATACATATATAATATATAAACATATAAAAACATTTTTAAAATTTTGATAACTATATTTCAATGTAATTGGTATTTATTTTAAAAATGTTATTTTGAAAAGAAGTATATAGACTTCATCAGACTGACTGCCAAGGGTTTCCATGACAAAAAAAAAGGAAAAAAAAAAAGGTTAAGAACTCCTGCTATAAACCTTTCGCTTTTCTTGAATAATAAGATTCTCCTAGGATGCCCCCCTGCCAGAACATAATTCACAGAGCACTACATTAGGGAGTCCTGGTGGCTGGCATAATAACTTAACCCTGACACAGCTCTATTTTCAAACCTTAAATTCCAGGTATAATACATATTTAAAGAAAAGCCATGCTTCATACCCCTGTAGAGGCTCAATTTGTTATTTAAATATGACATGTGTCCCATTAGCAATAAAAATAAGCATACTCTTCTCCATCATAATAATAGCTCAGCAATTTAGAAATCTGAGATTTAATCCAAGTAGTGCTCCTCTTTCTACTGAAGCAAGATTGCTGGGCTAGAAAAAATTTTAAAACCCTGTTGCCACCCTGGTGATGTAATACCCCAAACTTATGCAGGTCAGTCTACGGACAAAACATGTATGACCTATCACTGCCTTTCCACCTTCGTTGAACCCAAAAGAGGTTGAGCTCTATTGAAAGAGCTTTGGCATGTCGTGGTCACCTCCACTTCATAATGAGATGAAGGTGTAAAACAAACAGAAAAGGAATCCATTATAATACAAGATAAATGAGAAATGCTTACATGTACTTAATAGCCCAAAAAACACTGTAAGTGACAGATTCAGAGTTTCCACCTTTAAGCTTCTGTTTAGGGATAAAATAAATATACTATGAAAATGCTAACGTCAGAAATATTGCCATGCTAGTATCTGCCTAATGTCATTTGTGTCCATTTTAGATCCATCATTGCCAGAAGGCAGAAAAGAGTTCCATCTTGCTTTGCACAGCACTCAGGAGCTTAAGAGGTACTCCTGGATGAGGCAGAGCAGGCATTGGTTCAAAGAAACTGGTCAACAGGGCCAGAAGTTTTGAACAAATATGACATCTGAACAGTCTATTGAACTTAGCTTGTTGGGTTTAAAGTCAGGAAGACCTGTGTTTAAATTCCACCTCAGACACTTATTCACTGGGCAAACATGAGCAAGTCATTTAATGACTCTGAATCTCAGTTTCCTTATTTGTAAAACATGAATAAAATACAGGCATTATGCTACCTCACAGGGTGGTTGTGAAGTTCACATGAGCTAACATATGTAAAGCACCCTACAAAAATCAGAGATACACATATATGTGTACATGTAGAAGTTATGATTATTACTATTCTCATCATCATTGATCATATCTTACATTTGATGGCATTCAGACAGAAATAATGCTGGGTCAATTGCTATCCTGCTGTCACTTTTATATTTAACATTAAATGAACTCTTATTTACAAGAATATAAGTCATTCACCAATTGATAAATGGTCAAAGGATAGGAACAGGCAGTTTTCAAATGAAGAAATTAAACCTATTTAAAGTCATATGAAAACACGCTCTAAATCACTATTGATTAGAGAAATGCAAATCAAAACAACTCTGAGGTACCACATCACACCTATCAGACTGGCTACCATGACAAAACAGAAAAATGATAAATGTTGGAGAAGATGTGGGAAAATGGGAACACTAATGCATTGTTGGTGGAGTTGTGAACTGATCCAACCATTCTGGAAAGCAATTTGGAACTATGCCCAAAGGGCTATAAAAATGTGCACACCCTTTGACTCAGCAATAGCACTTCTAGGGCTATATCCCAAAGAGATCATACAAATGGGAAAAGGACCCACATGTACAAAAATATTTATAGTAGCTCTTTTTTGTGGTGGCAAAGAACTGAAAATTGAGGGGATGCCCATCAATTGGGGAATGGCTGAACAAGTTGTGGTATATGAATGTAATGGAATACTACCGTGCTATAAGAAATGATGAGCAGGCAGACTTCAGAAAAACCTGGAAAGACTTATATGAACTGATGCTGAGCGAAATGAGCAGAACCAGGAGAACATTATACACAGTTAACAGCCACACTGTGAGATGACTGACTTTGATAGACTTAGCTCTTCTCAGCAATACAAGGATCTAAGACATTGCCAAAAGTATCATGACAGAAAATGCTATCCACATCCAGAGAAGTTGGAATGCAGATTGAAGTATACTATTTGCTCTTTTTTTTTCTTCTGTTTTGTTTTGTTTCTTCTTTTTTGTGGTTCCTCCTATTGGTTCTAATTCTTCTTTACAGAATGACTAATGTGAAAATATGTTTAATAAGAATGTATATGTAGAGCCTATATCAGATTGCATGCTGTTTTGGGGAGGGAGGCAAGAAGAAAGGGGGAGAAAATTTAAAATTCAAAAGCTTATGGAAAGGGTTGAAGACTAAAAAAAGAATTAATTAATTTTTTAAAATGTAGTATTATACAGGTAGATAAAAATGATTGTTTTTGTAGTTTACTAAAATTATTGGGATATGAACTCACGTTCTATAAACCAAATGCAAGCCTCTTTGAGATACCTCCAGTAGCAGACAACATAACAATGATATTTACTTCGTCCTATTTCCACAAGGTTTTGATTTTTTTCATTAGGAGGCTATATTTTGAGGACATTCTATGTAATTATTAGTACTCAGTATAACAAAATTTATAAAAAGCATAGATTTAAATTTTTATTAGTAAGAGTAAATTCATATTGAAAGCAACAGAACTAAAGAATTGATTTTCCTTTCACACAATAAATACACTGAAAAAAAGCTCAGATTTTTATCACCAAATCAGTTTCTCAGGGACTCTGCACATTTTGCTAAATGTCAAAAGCTGTCATTTATATTAAGATGTCCTGTGGGGGGGGGGAAACAACCAGCTTATTCATTCAATACAGTGAAGCTACTGCAGACATACAGCATGACTGAGCATTACAAATGTCCCTTATTTATTTTATATCTAAATGGTGAAGGGAATAAGATATTTTCAAATCACAAATCCTGCCTGTGAAAACTTTGGTGAAACCATTACTCCTTGCACACATCTCCAAATTTTTCTTCTCTGAGATTTGCCACTAACCTTTATTTCCACTACCACGACAACAAAAATTAAATCATCTTGCAGGTACTAGTACATCCACTTTCACTGAAGAAAACCACTGAACATCTTTTGAAACACTCCACATCAAGCAATTTTATATTTGTCCTAATGCAACCTTATCTAGCCTAATCCCACCATGCTGTTTCATGTCATGTTCTTCTTAGACATTTCTCAAGCAAGGTGAAACAGTAAAGGTAATAATTTCTTTAAGGAAATTGTTGTTGTTGCTGTTGTTATTTTCCCCTGAAGACCCTGTGCCATCAGTAGCGTTGGGAAAGTGAAAGCTTAGGGAATATGACAGCTATCTTCAACACTGGAAGAACTATCATATAAAAGAAGACTTAGATTCCTCCTTGGGGCCAGAGGGCAGAGCTAGAAGGAATAGATGGAAATTAAAGAAAGGAAGATTTAGGATTCAATTTAATAAACATTGAGTGACTACCTACCTACTGCAAGCAAAGCACTGTGCTGGGTGCTAGGCATACAATGATAAAAATGAGAGTCCTTTCCCACAAGGACCTTCTATTCTATTAGGGGTGGGAAGAGGATACACACCACGTATAGACTTATGTAAATAAAAAGTATTAGAGAAGAGAATGTGTTAATAACTAAAGCATTTCAAAAGAAATGATATTTTGGCTTGCTCTTAAAGGAAGAAGAGGATTCTTAAAAGTTGGGATAATAAGACAAGCTTTTTAGGCATCAGAGAATGGCTTGTGGAGATGTCCAAAGTCAGGAGACAGAATGTCAAGCTCAGGGAAAAGCTAGTAATTCAGTGTGGCTAGGATGTTGCTTGAGAATGGAAATAAAAAGAGACAAAATTGGTCAAAACTTAAGTTGAAGCCAGACCTTAGAGGGCCTGAAAAACTAAGCTGAGCAATTCCTATTTATTCAAAGGTAATTTGAAGACACTAAAATTCTGGGCAGAAGAGTGACTTGGGGTTAGACCTGTACTTTAGGAAGAATATTTTACCAGTTCTGTGGAGAATGTAATGGAGAAGAGAAAGCAGAGGCAGAGTTTAAGTAGCTTCACACATTACTCTAGGTAAAAGGGGATGAAGAGATCAAAACTATCAATAGTCATATCAAAAAATGAGCTAAGTCACTACTGATTTGAGAAATGCAAATTAAAACAACTCTGATACCACCTCACACCCATCAGATTGGCTAATGTGACAAAAAAAGGAAAATAACAAATGCTGAAGAAGGATGTGGAAAAATTGGGACGCTAAAGCACTGTTGGTGGATTTGTGAACTGGTCCAACCATTCTGAGAACAATATGCAACTACAGCCAAAAGGCTATAAAGCTGCATATTCTTTGACCCAGACATAGCACTACTAGCTCTATGTTCCACAGAGATCAAAGAAAAAAAGAATAAGATCCATATGTTTATAGCAGCTCCTTCTGTGGTCTCAAAAGAACTGGACACTGAGGAGATGTCTATCAATCAGGGAATGGCTGAGTAAGTTGTGTATCTGATTGTGATGGAATACTGTTGGTGAAATAATGAAGCAGATGGTTTCAGAGATGGTTTCAGAAAAACCTGGGAAGACTTATATGAACTGATACAAAGTGAAATGAGAAGAACTAGGAGAACATTACACACATAATAGCAATAATGTAATGATAATCAACTGTGAAAGACTTAGCTACTCTGAGCAATACAATGATCCATGATAATTCCAAAGGACTCATGGTGAAAAATTTATCCACTTCCACAAAGAGAACTAATGGGACCCTGAGGGCAGATTGATGCATTTTTTTTCCTTTACTTATTTTTCTTTTTTATCTTTTTTTTCCCCCGTAGGCAACAGGGTTAAGTGACTTGCCCTGGGTCACACAGCTAGTAAGTGTTAAGTATCTGAGGCCCAGTTTGAACTCAGGTCCTCCTGACTCCAGGGCTGTGCCACCTAGCTGCCCCACTTAATTTTCTTCCTTTTTTTTTTTTTTTTTGCAATGAAGCTTATGTGGAAACATTTTGCATGACTTCATATATGTAATGAGTACTGTATTTCTTGCCTTCTCAATGGGTGGGGAAGGTAGTGGAGGGACAGAATTTCGAACTGAAAATAAAATTTAAAATTTCAAAATAAAAAAAAAGCAAGCTATATACAGGATAAATAGGAAATAAACTGTAGACAAAGAGCATTAGAATTAAGAAAGGTTGGGAAAGGCTTCCAGTAGATGAGATTTTATCTGGGACTTTAAGGAAACCAGGGAAGAGAGTAAGGAAACCAGGGAAGAGAGTAAGGAGGCAGAGAAGAGAAAGGAAATCATTCTAGGCATGGAGGGACAGTGAAAATGCTCTGTGTACTCATTTCCCTCCAGCTCTCCTGCTTAGTTCCAACTCCAGGAACATCAACCCCCTCCCTCCACCTTTCAGTTTCCATTTGTGTGCTGTCTTCCCGCATTAGATTGGAAGCTCCTAGATGGCAGGAACTATCTTCCTTTTTCTTATTTGTATTGCCAGCACTTCGTACAGTGCCTGGAACACAGTAGGTGCTTAATAAATGTTTACTGACTATTGACTTCTGTGACCAAAGAAAGTGTTTTATGTGAGGAATAGCAAGGAGGCCAGTGTCATTGGATTGTAGAGTACATGGAAGAGAGTACGGTATAAAAAGAAGGATCCAGGTTATGAAGGGCTTTGAATGACAAATTGAGTTTATGGAGTTGGGGGCGGGGAGTGATGTGGTTAGATCTATATCTTAAAAGGTTCAGTTTGACAGCTGAACAGAGGATGGACTGGAGTGAGGACAGATAAGGCAGGGAGACCAATCAGCAGGTTATTACAACAGTCCCGGAGTGAGGTGATGAGAGCCTTCAGCAGCCAGGGGGAATGTCAAAGAAAAGAAGGGAGCACATGTGAGAGATGTTACAAAGGTAGAAATGAAAGGGTTTGTCATCTGATCTGATATCAAGGGCAAGTGAATAAATACATATTTGTATGTATACACAAATACATTCAAGAATGTATACCCATACATTTTATGTATACCTGAATACATATACATAATACACACACACACACACACACACACACACACAAATACCCCTTGAGAGCAGAAATGGAAACTCCCATTTGAAGACTGCTCTATTCAGACATAGTCAGGAGATGAGCAAGCACAAATTTGCAAATAAAATGGTACAGGATAGGGCATTTTAAGAGTGGGGAAAAAAAAGTAAACAAAATCATCACTGTGCAATTATTGATGCCTTCTGCCAATTCTGTCTTTTAGTGTAATCAAATGATTACTTTGGTAAAAGTTCAAATAGTCAAGTCAGTCCTTATTGACTCATGGCTAAAACTGACACAGTCCCATTTATCTATAAAAGTGTATGCAAATATATAAAAAGCAAAACATGCTATTATAAAAAGGGATCTGGGAACTCACAGTCCATAAATAATGGCTAAGCAGTGTGACAGAGTAGAACAAGTTTTCCTTGGTTTTCTCATCTGTAACATGGGAATGATAATAATAAAATTATTTTTATATAGTGCTTTATTTTATTTACTTATTTATTTTGGAGGCAATAGGAATTGTGACTTGCTTAGGGTCACACAGCTAACAAGTGCCTGAGGCCAGATTTGAACTCCTGACTCCAGGACCAGTGCTCTATCCCTGTGCCACCTATCCCCCCTTTTGTTTTTTTTTAGATATATAGCACTTCAGAAAATATTCTCTTTTTTCACAACCTATAAAATCAGGAGTCTCAACTACTTGTCTTGTTATTTTTGTCCATCAAGTGACTTCACTAGGGAGTTAATTTAAGGAAATTCACTCTACAAATGTACAGGTAACTTTAACCAGTAATTTTGGAGAATTGGCTGGGGGTATTGACAAAGTAAGTCGCTTGCTTAGGGTCACACAGCCAATACACACACACACACACACACACACACACACACACACACACACACCCCCAGTGAAAACCTGAACTCTGGTCTTCCTGACTCCAAGACATTTCCTTTATCCATTATTTCAGGCTACCTCTAAGACAAGTCCATTAACTTTTCTGAGTCTCAGCTTTTTTTTTTTAATCCGCAGCAGTGATGATAATAATACAGTCACATTTACATAGCACATGAAAAGGGAAAGCCTTTTTTTCCCCCACGACCATCCTGTGAGGAAGGTAGTGTATTATACCCCCATTTCACAGATAAGGAAACTGGGGCACAGAGAAGTTCAGTTATTTGCCCAGAGTTACACAACTGGTAAGCATTAGTGAGAATTACACAGAATAGACAGAAGGTAACCTTAGAGGGAAAAGCTCTAGACGCTGACAAAACCAGAAAAGGCCTCCTACAGATGAAGGGATTTGAAATTGAGTCTTGAAAAAAAAAAAAACAGGAAAATGAAGGGGAAGAGGTGGAAAGAAACACCATTCTGGGCACAGTCTTCGATAGTCATCTAGAACACTTGATAAGTGAAGTAACTTATCCACAGTTACACAGAATATGTCAGAGGCCAAACACAAACCCCGGTCTTTTGGACTTCGATGTAAGCTTTCTCTTTCAGTATGTCTTACTGTCTCTTACCTTACATTGTTCAGTCCTTTCAGTAATGGTCAACTCTTCGTGAATCCAACTGAGGTTTTCTTGGCCTTTACTGGAGAGGTTTACCATTTCCTTCTCCAGTTACCTTACGTTATTAAGCACTTAATACATTTTTGTTAGATCAGATTGGGCTCGGACTCCAAAGTACATCAAACAACAGGAACACAATTTCTGGTCACTCACTCTAACAGGGTTGAGTCAGACACTTAATTAAGAAAACACTGGCACCACCTGAGCACTACATTGAAGTGTGCTCAGCTTAAATACTATCTTGAAAGACAGGAAATAGATATCATAACTATTCTTGTCTCAAGTACCTTACTTTACATAGTTCACTAAATCCTGAAGTTGTTGACAGATTATGTCCATAGATACAAAGTCCTTGTAAGGCCATCAATTCTACGTATGAAGTGCAATAAACTAATTACTGCTTGTTTTTTGTCCAGACCTGAGATGTTATCAGTGCAGGGAATTCACAGTGTGGAAACTCCTTTCACTGATGGAGAACAACTGCTATGTGACCTATAATTTAAGAGATTGGAATGAAACATTGAGAGGTTAAGTAACTTGGCCAAAGAGACACAGCTAGTATGCGTCAGAAGCAGGAGCTGTTTTTCCTGATTCCAAGGCCATGGTTGCATATCAAAGTAAAAGATACCAAGACTAAAGCCAGTTAGGAAGCCGGGAAGACCAAAGGTTTACCCATTCAGCTCCTATTGTTTTGTTACTTGCTATACTAAAGTTTGACTGATGTAGTTGATGTGACCCCCTCTCAAATGTCACAACAGTGTAGAACTGGATCAGTCATTATTGCCCCATCCCTTTCTTAACTGGCTATAACTTCATCTGCAACACCCCTCTGGGCATTAGTGCTTTCATTTAGATATGTCTGTTTATACTGATCTTGCAACCTTAGGCAGGCTTTGGTGGGACACAGCCTTTAGAAGCCAACCCTGCAGGAGTTCAGCCCCAGGGTTATCTCTAGAGTGGCTCTGCCAGGGTTGTCATGGAGATCAACCAGCCTATCTGCAGTTCCTTGCCAGGGTCACCATAGTGATTACATGGGAGCTGCTCCCTCACTCAACCTCACTGGGGTGGGTTGCCATGGTTACCCACCACTTGTGAGAGTAACCAAGGCTAGCTTATTCTCAGTGTAACTCTGGCAGGCTTTTCTCAAAAAATGGGAAACAAATGCATTGAATGCTTGGAACGTGTAGATGCATAGACACTAAGCCATTCATTTGCTCCCATGAAGGGTTTTGGTTTTTTTTTTTTTAATTTTTAAAACATTTTGGGACTGTTTTGATCTCATATTCGTGGTCAGCAAAAATGTGTAGTGCATGTATCATGCCTGAAATTATCTCCTGGCTTTCTATATTTTTCTTTTTTTTTCTTTTTTTTTGTTTAAGAGCTAAAGCTTTTGCTGATCCATGTGATCTTCCTCAAATCTTTCTACCTATTCTATTCTGTACTTCTCCAATACAGTTAAGAAAAAAACATTTTTTAAATAGCTACTATGTGCCAATCATTGTGCTAAGCATTGTGGCATTCTCTTCCCTCAAGCAAATTACAGTCTAATTGGGGAAGTCAGTATAAATGAATGATGTCAGAAAAGGAGTCTTATGGTTTAGAAAGTTACTGAGGTTGGTTAGTGGAACCACAGAGATTTGGATCAATAAAATCTTTCTATAAGTAATGATAGTATTGATTTTTTTATTGTTTCAGAATGGGAAGGGGAGAGGAAGGTAGGAACACAGTTACAAGGCAGTTTGGCAAGACAGTGGGGTAGTAGAGTAAAGCATGGCTATAGCCTATCTACAATAATGAACCTTGGGAGATGCTCACCAAACAACCCAGCCTTTAGAATTGAAAGGGTTAAGTCTTCCGAACATGGTTTCTGGTCTTGGGAGTGTTGGGAGAAAATTATGGAGAAGGGGGCAATTCTTATTTTTTGTTCTAGTGTGTGAACCTGTGACTTTATCCATGTAGAGAATTGTCATTGGGCTAATTTTTGCTAAAGCACACCTGCTACTCATGCAATTTACAATTTTAAAATGCTGAATGGGGCACCAAACAGTTAAACACTTCACCTATTATCATATAACTAATGTGTCAGAATCATGACTTGAACCCAAATCTTCTTCATTCTAAAGGCTGGCCATCTATACAGGAAACCAAATTTTTCTTCCACATATTTATCACAGTGTGTGTTTTACTTGTGTGTATTACATGACCTTTTCCCAATAAAATGTAATCAAGGGATGCTTTTCATTTTTTGTTTTTGTACCCCCAGTGTTCAAAGTTCCCTGAACAAAAGATTCACTTCATAAATTTATGCTTGATTGTTTTGAATTTACCCAAAGCATTTCATTCAGTAATCCTGTATAGACACAATTCTCTAAGTAGTCTGTCATACAGCCCTGGATTCAGGAGGCCCTGAGTTCAAATCCAGCCTCAGACACATAACACTTACTAAGCTGTGTGACCCTGGGCAAGTCACTTAACCCCCATTGCCTAACCCCTCCCCCCCAAAAAAGTAGTCTGTCATATATTCAATTTGAAAGAAGAGTAACTTCTTGGTAAATCTTTCAACCTCAAATGTGGATTTTTTCAAAGTGTTCATTACAACGATAAAATGGAAAAATATTTTTTCCTGTTCTTAAAAAAAAACAACTCCAAACAAGCACTGTTAACAAACAAACAAACCAAAAAAAAGGTGTAAAATGCTTTTCAAATGCTTTTCTGTGGCCATGACTCAGAGAAATTTAGGTCATAAATACATGCTAACAAATAAGCCATAATGGTTTAGATAAGATAAGTCTATCTAGCAAAGACAAAATATCAGGCCTAGTCTATAGTTACTGAAGTCTGAAAAACATTATTGGGGGAAAAGGTGACTCTCTCTGAGGAGAGAAAACCTAACCACACTGGCCTAAAACCATTTTTCCAGTCTTTAGATTTGGGGAAAATCCCAAGTATATTTTTCCTTTTCATTCAAAAAAATCTGTATACTAAAGCCAGTGTTCACTGAAAGCAAACCTATATCTGAATCACTGGAAGGCCTATTGGGAACAAATCCTTGGGTTTCAAGCTGTCTTACAAAAGTTTTTCTATGAGACTTGAAAGTACCCTTAGAATTACTTATTACAGATAAAGGACACATCTTAAACTTGGGGGCTGGGGGAAGGGCAGGGAAGTATACCACCAAAGCAAACCATTCTTTATGATGTACTTGCCTATAAGAGTTGTGAAAGTATCCTGAGTATCTGACATAGAGAATTCTTCTTTTGCATAAGAAGCCCAACTGATTTGGACAAAAATGTTGTTTCTGCAGCCTCCCTCTTTATTTTCTTCCAGGCTCTTGCTTTTACTTAAAAAGTTATGTAGTCCCATACGACAAAATTAATTATATTATCATTCCCTGGAAGAGTTCCCCATCTTTCATTCATTGTTTGTCCTCTGATTTCCTCTTTGGTACCCCATCCAAAGGCAAAAAGAAAGATGTTTCTCCATCAAAGATCATGCTTCTGCACTCTGGCCATACTTTATCTAGCACTCCTACATCTTTCTACTATGCTGTTCGTCACAGCATAGCACAGAATTAAACATTAGTTGAGTGTGAAAGAATGTCAAAATACAAATTAAACATACTTGAGGTTTCTCTCATGAAATATGTTTTTCTTCTTCCTTTACTAACAAAAAGATGGCTTTTCTTTTCTGGAAGGTAAACTTTCCACATATGTCTTTGATGCCATCCCTTCTCATCTACAAGAGACTTACTGCTCCCATCCTTCCCCTATATCTAATCTTTAGTCTTTCTCTAACTGCTTACTGATTCATATCCTTCTACCAACAAATGTGTCCAAGTTATCCTTATCCTCAAAAAGTCCCTCTAGATCCTATCATCCCCTTAAGGTATCATTCTATATTTCTCTTCTTTTTCTCAGCCAAACACCTAGAAAAAAAACCTGTCTATGCTGGTTACTTCTACTTCTTCTCACTCACTTATTCTTTCATAGTCTGACTTCCAACCTCATCACTCAGTTGAAACTGCTGATGCCAAAGTTACCATTACAGTTGTTATTGCTGCTCTTCTATAAATTTTTTTTCAAATAACAATCATTGATTTTCTCACCCTCCAACCTTTCCACTTTGAGAGAGAAAGAGAGAGAGAGCATAGGAGGAGAAGTAGGGAGGGGGAGGGAGAGAGAGAGAGAAAATGAAGGGGGGAAAAGAGGGAGGAGGGAGAAGAGAAAACCCTCAAAACAAATACTCATAGTCAAACAAAGGAAAGCCTCACTTTGACCATGTCTAAAAACATATGTCTCATTTGGCATTTTGAGTCCTTGAGTCACTTCTTTGTCAGGAGATGGTTAGACTGCTTCACCTTCAGTCTTCTGGAATAATGTTTTATCATTACAATAGAGTTCTCAAATCTCTCAAAGTTGTTTTTTCTTTATAATGCTGTTGCTATTGCATCCAGTTACCTCTTGGATTGCCAAAGCTGATGGGCTTCTCTCAATTATCATCTTTATTAATCTCTCAGAAGCATTGAGCACCCTGAATTTCACACTTTTTCAGTTTTTTCTATCGGTTCGTCATCCAATTTCCACGTCCTAATTCTTGGGATACACCACGGTTCTATCCTGGACCCTCTTCTCTCTGTATATGTTCTTTTCCCTGGTCACCTCATCAGCTCAGCAGAGGAAGACAGAGTGATAGATAAAAAGGCAATAGATTATGGTCAGATAAGGGTATGTCAGAGTTCTTGAACATAGAGGTAGTGCAAGTGGGGTTGAAGATAAGATCAAAGTATAACCATCTTTGTGTGTGACTGAGGTGGGGTGGAAGTCTAAAGCACGGGAAGTCAGTAGGCTGAAAAAATGAGTGGTTAGGGTGTTTAAGGTAGCATCAATATGTATGTTGAAGTCCCTAGTATAAGGGCAGAAGTTAAGGAGGAGAGAAAGATTGTGAGCCAGATACTAAACTCATTGAGTAAAGAAGAGGCATGTCCTGGATATCTACAAACAACAGCTACCAGAATTTTGATTAGATGATTGATGTAGATTGTACAGACCTCAAAAGAAGTAAAAGTTACTAAGTGATGAGCATTTATAATCCACTTATAGAGTGATTATAACATTTGAAGTCCACAAAGCTCTTCACATGTTATCTCATATGAGATTCACAGGTGACACAGGTGACCCTGTGACATACAAGGTACTATTGAACAGAGGTCCAAAAGAATCCAAAATCCAGATTTGAATCCAAAAGAGGTCAAGTGACTTGCCCAGAGTTAAACCACTAGGAAGAATCTGAAGCATGATATGAACTCAGGTTTCCCTGACAGTAATGGAGTTCAAGTGATATAGCAAGTATGGTTTTAGGAATATACATATATGTACATGTGTGTATCTATATGTATATGTATGTATGTATGTGTGTGTGTATGTATGTGTGTATGTGTGTAATGTATATCCTCCACAATCTGGACTTATCACTTTACTCACATAAGGAACTCACAGTAAGAAAACTCTTTCCACCAAAATAAATTAGCAATTGATCTATAACTTTTAGTTTTTAGAGCATTTAAGGGGATTGAAAAATACAATCAGTTGTCCAGGGTCACAAAGCTAGTATTAGATTGAAGTAAGACTAGAACTTGGGTTTTTCTGACTCTAAAGCCAGACACATATATACTCTTCTACACTGCCTCTCAGAACTCATGATAAACCAATTAAATTATAACACCTGTAGTGAAAAAGTTTCTACCTTAACAGCTATCTGTGTCTTTGACAACTAGATTAAATAGTTTTCTTGGCTAAGGTATGGTTTGAATCAAGTGCAGTGCGGCTGCTTTTATTTTATTTCTTTAAATGAAAGGTTCCCACACACCGAGAATCAGAATCAATTAATATGATTATGATTAAGCAGGGAGTTTTGTTTTCTCTTGTTTTTAAGCAGACAATGTCCTCGGATACCCATTCAACATAGAACACAACCAGAATGTGGCCCCACAGTATAATATGTAACTTTCTTCTTTGATAATCAAAATAAATTAGTCTGTATGTAAATTTCTTACTCCTGAAAAAAAAATTCTTCAAAAAAAAATGTTTAATGCATATGACAGAAATGTATTGCTAACAAACACTTAGAAGCAAACTTTACATGATTAGAAGAATAAATCTGAAAACTTACTGCCTCCTTTTCGGCTTTTTTGTAGGTCAAAGCTTCAACTCTGGAATCCAGCTCTGCTTGAATTTGGTCTCTTCTTTTCATAACGCCCTTTATATTAAAACATGCAGATACAACATGTTGCAATTCATTCTACTGTTTCTGTAACAATCTTACGAAGCAAAATTAATGAGCATTTCAGTATAAACAAACTCTTCTATTAGGAGGGCAGGATGACAATATGGCTCCCTGGTGATTTGTTTTGGGGGGTTTTTTGTTTGTTTTTATTTTTTGTTTTTAGAATTCAGGGCTTTTGTCAATTTGGTCCAAGTTCAAATTCTCAGTTAAAGAATGTCTTAATAAATAAATTTTTAAAAAGAAAAAAAAAAGAATGTCTTTAAGAAAGGCAGCATGGCATAGTAGATTAAGATCTGGACTTGGAGTAAGGAAAACCCGGATGTGAATTTTGCCTCTGGCACTGACACAAACAAGTGCAAACTATTTAACCTCCAGAAGGTTCAGTTTCCTCATCTGTAAAAGGATGAGGTTGGCCTAAATGGCCTATAAAGTTCTAAATCTCTAATCCTGTGACCTTTTGGGGCCTGTTTGGTTGTTTTTAATTCGCCATTAAAGAGTTAACTTGAAAAGGCCTATAGGGTTTGTTTCTTCCATTCTAAGAGATTCTCTGATTCATACAGTGTCCCATTTGAACGTCATAAGGTATAGCTGCTTATGAAGCATTACAGCTGTTGTCAGAGGAGAGGGGGCTTTAAGTTTCAAATAGGAATACGCAAAGGCTTTGAGGACAATGTTAGAAAATAGCAACCTCCAAAATTAAGTCTAATAAAAGCCAATAATATAGGCTGGATTAGCAGAAGTAACTAACTCTAAGAAGTGACTGATGACTATGTTTCTAATAGATTAGAATGGTTCTGAAATAAAGCCTTGAGGGTACCAATGTAATGTATAATTTTAACAAAATATGATCTACATCATGGTATTGAAAATAAAGGAAATGTTGCCTTGTGGGTGATAAGCACAAGCTGTGACCTCAATTTGAATGAAGATATATCTCTCAAACTCAATCAAGAATATCAATGTGTTTCTTAGTATCTTCTCAGAGAAAAGTAATAGAATATAATTTATTATAAATGAACTCAACTGCATTGCAAAACATGCCCAAGAGACTGTAACTATAAAAAGCACATGCTTATATATGTACAAACATTTGTATATAAGTATTTATGTATGTACACACACTTGCATGATACATATGTATAGCTCTACTACGGTACTTGTAATATATGTAATATATATTGCTATATGTGTATATGTATTCATATATAAGTGGCACTTTAGTCTTTGTATAGCTATTAAATATTTCTAAGTATATTTGTGTGCATTTATATATGGATAAACACAAATATACGTGTTGTAGGACCAGATTTTAAACTCCATGAGAACATTGCCCTTCTTTGAATTATCTTTGCATTTCTCTCTTACCTAATACAGTGCTTTACACTCAGCAGGCCATTAATAAGTGCTACATGAATAAATGACAGGAATCTAAAAGAGTGAGGCTTAGCCCAAAGTATACATTGTGACCTAGTAAAATATCTAAATCCTGGAACATTAATTATATCCTTCTGATTTTAGGGGGCAGAGGCAAACAGAACATAAAGAGAGTCAGTTTAAGTTCATTAGTTTTAAAAGTTTCTTTGTATTAAGAGCTTTGCAGGCTGGCTTATAAAAATGTACCACTAACGCTCTGTGGACTGGTGATTAGGCAGTGAGCTGCCTGTGGAGGTGGAGAACCAAAGAGTAAGAATTCATCAGGACAGCACTGCTTCTTTACACAAGCAATCAATCAAGTATTTAGTAATTGCCTCACCCAAGCACTATGCTAAGCACTAGAGATACAAAGACAAAGCAGAACAATGCCTGACTTTCTGGAGCTTGCATCCTAATGGAAAGACAGCATGTATAGATATAGCTATATACAAAACATAAGTTTTGGAGAAAAAATTTCCTGCAGAAAGAGGCACTAGAGTGAATCTTAAAGGAAGCCATGGATTCCAAAGGTAGGCAGTAAAAGAGAGAGAATTTTAGGCAGAGGGTCTAGCCCATCCAAAAGGCATGGAGATCAGAATTGGAAGGTCACATACGGACCAGTAAGGAGGCCTATATGGCCTAACATGTAAGAAGACTAAAAAGGCAGGATGAGGCCAGATTGTGAAGAGTTTCAAGTGTTAAAAGAGTTAATCTTTGACCCAGAGGAGTCACTGATATTAATTTACTGAGTAGGGGAATGACATGGCCAGATGTGAACTATGGGAAAATCACTTTGCCAGCTATATGGAGTATGGATTGGAAAAAGAAAAGACATGAGGCAGGCAGAACAACTAGGAGGTTATTGGAATAGTCCAGACAAGAGGTAATTAGGGTCTGAAAGAGGATGGTGGTTGTGCGAGTAGAGAAAAAGGGGCATAACCTGATAGATGATGCAGACATAGAAACAAGATTTGGTAACTAAGTAGATACGTGGGGCAAGTGAGAGAGAGGATTTGAAAATGACACTGACGTTGAGAACTAAGAGGATTAAAAGGCAGCTACATGGTACAGGAGATAGAGTGCTAGGCTTGGAGTCAGGAAAACCTAAATTCAAATCTGATCTCATATACCAAGTGTGGTGGTGGTGGTGGTGGTTGTTGTTATTACTTCATTCTGGAAGAGGACCAATGACATGCAGAGGGATGTCCTGACTTGCAAGTGAATTGGATTTAAGTGAGGCAGAGCTGTGAAGAGTCATCAGCCTCACTCTTATTAGCTGTGTGACCCTAGTCAAGTCAGTTATCCTCTGTATCAACTTCCCCGACTGTAAAGTGGGAATAATAATAGCACCCAGCTCTCAGAGTTTTTGTGATGAACAAATGAGATAATGCTGTAAAATGTTTAGAACAGTGCTTGGCACAAAGTAGGCACTTAATAACTGGTTGTTCCATTCTCTTACCCCCTAGAAAAGATGGTTGTATCCTCAACAGTAATATGAAAGTTCATAAGAGGGGCAGATTGAGGAGGAGGAGAGGTTGGAGAGGGATAATGAGTTCTTTTTCAGACATGCTTAGTGAGTTTGAGATTTCTACAAGACAAATAGTTTGAAAAGATCAATAGTTAGTTGGTGATATTGGAAAGTAGTTGAGGAGAAGGACTAAAACTGGATACATTGTATAGAGAGTCATCAGAATAGAAATGATAATATTATCTATGGAACTGATAAGGTTACCAAGGGCAAAAGTATAGAGAAAGGACAGAAGAAAGCCAAGGACAAGATATTGGGGAACACCCACAGCTAGCTTCAGTGACATGAACGATAATCAGCCTATTCAGGAAGACTGAGGAAGACAAGTCAGATATACAGGAGGAATACGAGAACAATTTCATGAAAATCTAGAAGAGATACTCTCTAGGACAAGACGATCAACAGTTTCGAAGGCTGCAGAAAGATCAAGAAGGATAAGGACTGAGAAAATGTCAGGAGATTTGGAGATTAAGAAATCATTGGCAAGGTCAGAGAGAGCAGTTTCAGTTGAATAATGAACACAAAAGCAAGGCGGCAGAGGAGTTAGAAGACAGAAAGAAGAAAAAATGGAACCAATCGCTGTAGACAGCTTTTTCAAGGATGAGAAAGGAAGGAAAGATATAGGACAGGCACACATTTGGAACTGGCTCTATGATAACATGATTTTATGGAAATATCTCTTAATTACATCCAATTCCTTCTGTACTAACCACACACATCTTGGTTACTTTATAATTTAGTCCTGAAAAGGGACTCATTCATTTGGAAGGAACAGCATGTACAGCATACTAAGGTATCATCACTATGGCAACAATACTTTCCAAACCAGAAACTGGGACAAATGATATTCCTTTTGAAAAAAAGTCACTAAAAGTATACTTTCTTTTCTGAAATTGTGACTGTCCATTAAGGGTAAAAACTTAGAAATGACATGGAATATATTTTGTAACTGGGAATTCGGAGTGAGCCGATCAACAAAAGAGGGAAATCTCTAATGGAACTAATATCAGTTCTTATCTGGCACATATTACCCTATAAAGTAGTAGTAGTAGTAGTAGTAGGAGTAGCAGCAGCAGAAAAAGAAGTAGTAATAGTAGCGGTAGCAGTAACAGTAGTAGTAATTATGAGCAGCAGCAATAGCAGCAACAGTAGTAGTATCAGCTCACTACAAACATCAACTCAGTGGATCCTTACAATAGTCCTGGCAGGTAGGTGCTGTTATTATCCCCATTCTATAGATGAGGGTAAACTTAGGTGGACAGAGGTTAAGTGACGTGCCCAAGGTCACACAGCTAGTAAATGTCTAGGGAAGGATTTGAATTCAGGTCTTCATGACTCCAGTTTCAGCACCCTATCCACCAAGTCACCTAACTGCTTTACCACAAGCTGGCTTTCTGGTTTATCAATTGGATAAGTTGTGGACCAAGAATAAATTCCCCAGAGCCTAACCACCCTTGGGTGAACAGATAAAATCAAGTTCACAAGCCAATCAAGCTAAGAATTAAGATTCCTACCTGAGGGCATCACACTATGTCAGGTCCAGTTCACACAACTAGCTATCCTCTTTCCTGACTGTCTCTCAATCTCATTAGCAATTATACAATACCATGTACTCCTCACACAAACACATATGCATACAAACATATATAAGATTGCTAATACTTATGATAAAGTTACTCCACATCTCTGACATTTGGTTTCCTTATTTATAAAAAGGTGGTATCAATATGTTCATTGCCTACTTCACAGGGGACCAAATGGGAACATGGATTTGAAAGTCAATGAAGATGCTTCAAAGCACTATCCAAATTTGAGGAGTTATATGATCTGCCTTGAAGATCTGGGAACCTTACTCAGAACTTAAAAAGTTGAAAAACTGAACTTGGCTTTAAAAGGGCTAGAAACATGTTAAGATTGTGGGAAAAAAATCAATTAAAAAGCAAGCATTTATTAAGTACCTACTCTATGTCGGGTACTGAGCAATGTGCTGGGGATAAAAAGACAGAAATTAAATAGTCCCTGCCCTCAAGAATCTTACATTCTATGGATAGAGGGGGAGACAATACAGACACAACAAATAAGTATCTGAGTATGTATATATAAAAACTAAATTCATGGTAATTTTTTGGGGGGAAAATGAGATTTACACCAGCACCTGAGGTTATAATGAAAGATCTCATGTAATAGATGGAACCCAAGCTAAGATCTGAACACTAGGGATCCTAAGGGATGAAGGGGAGGAAGGAGTAAATTTCAGGCATAGGACATAGTCAGTGAACAAGTTTGTAGATATAAGATGAAATACCATGTGACAGGAAGATCAAGACCAGTTTGGATAAACCAAAGAACATAAGAGGGAGAATATATATAAAACAACCAGAAAAGGTAGGTTACAGTCAGGCTGTGAAGGATTTTAAGAAACTCAGGAGTTTGCATTTGATTCTAGAAGGGTATGTGCTTTAGGATTATGCCTTTGGCAGCTGTGTGGAGGATGGGTTGGAGAGGGTAGAGACTTGCGGTAAGGACACCAATGAGGAGGGGAAATTATAACTTGAAGAAAGTTGCTTAGTTACTGAAGAAGCAAACTGGATAGAAGTGATAGCACTAAGAAAACGTTAAGAGTTCAGGAGTGTGTCTGTAACTTGCTATCAATAAATCAAAAAGCATTTAGTAAGCCTGTTCTATGTGCCAAGCAAGCACTGTGCTAAGTGCTAGGGATTCAAATAACTGAAAAACTGTAGCTGTCCTCAAGGAGCTTACATTCTATTGGAATTTAAATCATTTAAATGAATAGAGACACACAGAGTAGATGTAGAGAGTCTCAAAGAACACACCTGAGCAGGGGAGAAGCAAGTAAATATGTGAATGGAGAAACTAAGAATTTGTACGTGATATTTTTGTCAACTGCTTATATTGTTTTTTTCTGGAGTAGGGCTACTACTCACAAATTATATTTTCTTTTGGATAAATGAGTTGTGTGTGAAGGTATTTTATTCTTTAAATAGTTTGCTAAGGTCAAGACAATCAAGCCCTGTTTGACTCAGACCTACCACTGGCACATCAAAGCAGAATGGAGAATAGGATTCAGTCAATAAACATTTATTAAGCAATCATCCAGGCACTGGGAATACAAAGAAAGGCAAAAGACAGCACCAAAGGAGCATTAAACACACCAAAAGAAAATGAAAAAGGGAGAGATGTGATGTAGTACAAGGCAAAGTAGCCTGGTCCAGGAGAACCTGGGAGGAGCTCTCCACAGCCCACCCTTCACAGTCTTCAATCAGAAGAAGGGAGGGGCCCGAGAGGCAGGGGATGCTGAGGAGGCACGTTGATGTGATCTAGCAGGCTAAGATTCTGGAGAGTGTGATGAAGTTTAGAAGATTCAAAGAACTATCACATAAAAGGCATATTAAGGACTGCAAGCTCACAGTTCTAGGGAGATTTTCAGGTTGGAAACTGAAAAAGGAAATGCTATATAACAACCATCCTCTTACTTCTGTTGGGCATTATGTGCTCTGTTCTTCTAGTTACCCTACTATCTTCAAGTATGTGAAGGGCAGTCCCATGGTAGAGGGATGTTCTGTGTTCTGCCTGGCCACAGTGGGCCGAAAGAGGAGTAATGGGTGGACTTGGCAAAGAGAAAAACGTAGGCGTGACAGCAGGAAAAATACTTCCTAACAATGACAGTCATTCATAAGTGGAATGGGCTGCCTACAGGTCTTCAAACAGTGGCCCAGTCACCACTTATTACACAGGGATTCTCACATCCTCTCTTGCTTACTCTTCAAAACTGTAACACTGGCCTCCTTGCTGTTCCATGAACAGCATACTACTTACCTCTCTAGCTACCTTTAAGTTATAATTAAAATCCCTTCTTTTACCAGAAGCCTTCCCAACAGTTCTTAATTTAAGTGTCTTTCCTCTGTTAATTGTTCCCTATTTATACTGTATAGAGCAGTTAGGAAGCAGAGGGTAGAATGCCAGGCCAATCTGGCCTCAGACACTTATTAGATATGTGACCCTAGAAAAGTCACTTAACCCTGTTTGCTTCAGTTTCCTCATCTGGAAAATGAGCTGGGGAAGGAAATAGCAAACCACTTTAATATCTTTGCCTAGAAGACCCTAAATGGGGTCAAGAAGATTCAGACAGGATGGGAACACAATACCTTGGCTTTTGTGTATTTGTTATCTCCCCCATTAGACAGTGAGCATCCTGAGGGCAGGGAAGAGCCTTTTGTATCTTGGTATTCTCAGTGCTTAGTACCAAGCCTGATACAAAGTAGGCAAGTAGTAAATGTTTAATGACCCCATTACATCTTTTGGCTCCAGGCGTTTTCTCTAGCAGTACAAATAATGTGAATGCTTTCCCTCCACATCTGCCTTCTGGCTTCCCTGATTTCCTTTTAAGTCACAACTAAAACTCCAACTAGGTGGCACAGTGGACAGAACACCTGGCCTGGAGTCAGGAAGACTTTAGTCCAAATTCTGCCTTAGACACTTAATAGCTTTGTGACCCTAAGCAAGTCACTTAAACCTGTTTGCCTCAGTTTCCTCATCTGTAGAAGGAAATGGCAAACCACTCCAGTATCTTTGCTAAGAAAAATCCCAAAATGGGGTCATGAAGAATTGGATACAGCTAACGACAAAAAACCCTATCTTCTACATGAAGACTTTCCTACCCCCACTAAATTCTAGTACCTTCTTAATTATTTTTTTTATTCTTAATTATTCCTTTTTATCAGGTATATATTGCTTGTTTGTACACTGTTGTTGTTTTGTCTTTTCTTTTCTAAGAGGACCAATGACATCACCAGGGATATCTTGACTTATCCGTGAAGTGGAGACTAACTTAGTAAAGAGTCACTAAAAAAGCACCTTAGAGAAATGGGTGGGGCTTGGAGGCTGAGCTATATTCTGTATTAATTAAATTCCATTACTATCCACTGGTAGAGGACAGGTGAACAGATATCCCTTTGGGAGGGGCCGTCTAAAGGGAAGGAAAAAGAACCATGATTCCTGATTCACCAGCAATTAATATGTACCCCTTAGCCAGAATTTATAGTTTTAAGGAAGAAAGTAATTAAAAACCTTGAGAAAAGTTATATTTCTTCCTTGGAAATATCTGAATGATGAGTCATGAGAGAATAAACCTAGAGAAATCGAGGATCAAGTAACCTCAGATCAGTTTAGATCGGATATCTTCATTTTGTAAACTCTATTTTCAGCAAACTTTTGTGGACAGGGCTTTTTTGGGGGGTTTTTGTCTTTGTTTTGTTTTGATTTTTTAGGAATAAGAGTTCCTTGGTTTTCTCCTAGCAAATATTCTGTAAAATATAATCCACCATTATCTTGGCTTACTTAAGAAGAAAAGTTTTTCTCATACCTTAGTAAGGTTAGACAGGAGAAAGAATATGCCCCTAGTGGTTTACTCGGTGGGGCTGATGGCAATAGCCAGATACGAGCAATTGAGTTCCAAAGAATCAGGTAGCTAGAGCAGAGAAAGTAGGAATTCAGAAGAATAGAGTCAGAGCCAGCTGTAGGTATTAATTAGCTACTTCTGACTAATGCAATTCTCTTATCTTATCAACACCAATCACTGGAAAAGTGGTTCATTTTTGACCATTTGAAAAGGTAAATTGTCATAGTGGTTCTAGTCAAGCCAACAAAAATGGAATGATACTAGGTATCAAGTCAACTATTTAAGCATTATGAAAATTTAACTTCTGGATTGCTTATGCCAAGCTTTGCAATATCACAAACAAAATCAAAAGTGAATAAACCTATAAAATAATAATACGAAATTATCTATCCCTCTTTGACTAAGTCCTTCTCCTCTAACAAATATCCTCATATTTTCCCTATTTTCAAAAATCATATTAAAAAAAAACTGCTTTAGCCATGTTACTTTCCCCTTCTCCCTCCCTCCCAACTCGTCTCCTCCCTTTCATCATCAAATATCTAAAAAGAATAGTGGACACCAATTTTCTCCACGTCCCCACTATTTGATTCCTCTTTAACCCTTTTCAATCTGGCTTCCCCTTCTACCACTCTATGGAAAATGCTCATTCCAAAGTCGCCAATTATCAATGAATTGCCAAATTCAATAGCCTTTTTCATGATCCTCATCCTCCTTGATTTATCTGTAGTATTTTTCACTGCTTAGTGTTTCCTCTGACTTCTTGATACCTACTCCTCCTCTGGTCCTGATGACACTGATCTTCCCTTTTTCCCTCTTCTGTCATTCTTCTTTGAACACATTTGTAATCTCCTGTAGCAGTACAGAGCCAGTAGGCACTTAATCAAGTATAACAGGAATAAGAATAGCTAACATTTATATATAGCTTTAAGATTTGCAAAAAATATTATCTCATTTGATAATCACAACAAACCTGAAATAGATGTTATTACTATTCTCATTTTTCAGATAAGGAAACGAGACTGAGAGCAGTTAAGTGACTCATCTAGGGTCACAGAATTAGTAAGTGTCTCAGGCAAGATCTCAACTCAGGTCTTCCCGACTCCCAATGAGGTGATCTATCCACTGTGCCATGTAGCAGTCTGTTAACCGACTGGTTGAGCAGATCTCTTCCATGGATCAGAAATCACAATAATTGAAGAATCTGAGAGCTGGAAGGAATGTCAGTAACCATCTAGCCCAACCATGTCATGAAAGGAATTCCATTACAACACATCTTTCCATGACCATCCCAGCTGGAGTAACATTGCCTTTCTTGAATTTCCTGTACCAGTCTGTCTGAATTCACTTATGCACTTAACCATATACTAACTTGTATTCTAGTTATTAAAATATTTCTTATTCCTGTTACTGTATTTTAAGTGACAGTATGTGACTGGTTTTATCGTTGAATCTTCAATACTAGCATAGGGCTTTGTATATTTTTGTTTTTATCAGACCTGTGACTTCATCTGTGTAGGGAGCCAGAAGTAATAAGGAATTCCCTCTATCAACAGATATATGCTTCTTCTCCATGACTTATTTCCTTAAAGATTTTTCTGAGGCCCTGAGAGGATGAATGATTTGCCCAGGATCAAAGAGCAGGTATACATGAAAGGTAGAACTTGAACTCAGGTCTTACTAACTCTGAGGCCGCCTCTCTATCCACTAAGCTACGCTTCCTCTACATCTTTCTTATATGTAATATTTAAAAAGAACCTTGGATTTGACATCAAATAACTTGGGATGGAAGCCTGGCTCTAATACTGAGTGATGGTAGGTAGGTCATATTATGTCTCCATACCTCAGTTTTCTAACCTATGAAAAAGGGGATTCAATTAAGTGAGTTCTGCTCTCCAACTCTAGATTCTGTCATCCATAATTTTGCAATAGTATAAAATATAAAAATAAATCTGGGTGTTATATTTTTTTTCCAACTGCAAAATGAAGTTGCTAACCTAAGTAATATCAAAATTCCATCCTGCTCTTGTTGTTGTTTTTCAAATGTTTCTGTCTCTTCATGACCTCATTTGAGATTTTCTTGGCAGAGATACTAGAGCTGTTTACTATTTCCTTCTCCAGCTCATTTTACGGATGAGGAAATTGAGGCAAACAGGGTTAACTGACTTGGACAGCGTCACTAGTAGTACCAGATAGGGAGTATCTGAGGCCATATTTGAATTCAGATCTTCCTGACTCCAGGCCCAGCACTCTATCCACTGTGCCACCTAGTTGCCCCCCATCCTGCTCTAGAATGCCATAATATGAAGCCTAGTTTGCAAGCCAAACAACTTTTCACTATTCAAGCGTCCACAGAACAGGTACAATAAGCAAAGTAAGAATTTTTCTGCTCAACTGAACCGGAGTGATTGGGCTATTTGCACAGCATTTCTGTTGTGTTTCACAGAATCCACAAGTAAATGAAGAAATAAATGAAAGAGATACTTAGGAACTACAGTGGCTACACTGAGAATCTTGATTTTCTGCATCTATTTTCTATCCTCAAAAAAGTTTCAGGCTCTGTGTATCACCCAGATAAAAATTGGGACTGGATAGGAACTCAGAAGAACAGACCTAGTTTAATTTGAGAAACAACACTGTAGCTTTTTGGTGTGTGAAACCCAAGGAATGTTCCTTAAAATGCATATGTGACATACCAAAGGAGTCTCTGCCTGGAGAGGAAGGACTGCTTAATCTTTTTTGTGTCATGGAAACCGTTGGCCATCTGGTGAAGCCTAGGGACCCCTTCTACAAATAATGGTTTTTAAATGCATGGAATACATAGTAATACAAAGGAAATCAATTGCACTGAAATCTAGTTGTCAAAACTTTTTTAAAAAAGAAAAAAAAAGAAAGAAATGGTCACGGACTCCAGGTTAAGAACTCCTAGGAGATACAGGTTATTCTTCCGTAATTACTTTTTGTTTCTATGTTACATTCAGTGTTGAAAATAAAGAAGTAAACTCAGGCAAACTTACCATTAATATTTCACTATATAGAACATATTCATGTACAACTGGAAGCAGTGTCTCAGAAAGGTCAACTATTCGTCTTTCAGTGGCCTTACAACACTTGTCAATGCAGCTGGCTACACCTTTCAGGGAATCGACCAGATCCTCTTCGGATGCTGACCACCAGGTATAGACTGGTCCATATTCCTTCATCTCCTCAAAATACTCTAAAAAGCACAGACACAAACCAAAACAAAAAAGACACATATAACTTCTTAATAAGCACCATGACTGAGCAGAAGCTGTTAAAAAAAAAAATCACAATTCAGGCACGTTTGAACACAAAACCTTTCCTGATTCCATCAACAATAATTTGTACAAACTAGCACAGTAGAGAAAGTGCTAGGCCTTAGTGTAATGAAGACCTGGTTCAAACACTGCCTCTGATAGACACTTATTAGCTGGGTGACCCTAGGCAGATCACTTGACCGCTGTGACCCTCAAGATTCCTCAGCTATAAAATAGGGATGATAATAGACCTACCTCCCAGGGTTGTTGTGAGGATCAAGTGAGATAATATTTAATATTTGTAAAGTGTTTGTAAATCCAATGAGACAATATTTGTAAAGCATCACAATGCTTGACACATAGTAGGTGTTTTAATAAATGTTTCCCCCTTCCTTCTTTCCTTGCTTCACTTCTTCCTTCCTTCCTTCCTTGAACATGCTTTATTGGAAATTTCAATCAGCATTCAATATGTATTTGGGTTTTTTAATTCTAAAAAAGCTATCCTTTTCAAGTCTAAAAATTACAAGGATAAGAACATTCACATATTACAGATTAAAGTCCATTAAACACATACTTTTTGAGCATCTCCTATGTATGTAAGGCCCTCTGATATACACTTGGGATATAAAGATGAAAGAAAATAAGAGTACTTGCCCTTTAAGAGTTTATAATCTACTGAGATTTAGTGAGTTGTGTGAAGGGGGCAGGGAGATATAAGACATATATATAAATAAGTATACTACTTTAAAATATGGTAAAAATATGGAAAAAGCTGACAAAGAATTCTAATGAAATGTATACAGGAAACCTGTCTGGAAATGCACGCTATATGAACAAAAGAAATGTGAAATTAGAATGGAAAAAGTTGAAGTCAAATTATTTGTTGTTGTTCAATCGGTCATGTTCAACTCTTTGTGACTCACTTTGGGATTTTCTTGGCATAGATATTGCAGTGGTTTGCCATTCTTTTCAAGTCCATTTTACAGATGAGAGGAAAGTAAAGCAAATGGTTAAGGTAACTTCCCCAGGGTCACTCAGCTAATGTCTGAGACCAGAATTTGAACTCTGGAAGAGGAGTCTTCCTGATTCTAAGCCCAGGACTCTATCCACTGCACCACCTAGCTCCCTTAAAGCCAAATTATGTCTGATCTTAAATACCAGACCAAGTAACTTGTATTTTACCCATAAGATCTACTGAAAAAAAAAAAGAATTTTTGTTAAACCAGTCTAAGTATGCATTAATCTTATTTTTGTGAATTGATGTACTACAGTTTTTAGTAGTTTTAGCTCATTTTTATGATAAGCATTAAGCTAAGAGGCTGTATTGAAAAACTGTGATAGATGATTAACTGGACCCCTATTTTATTCCAATCAGTACTAATCAGTTTGATATGATTCCATAGGGGTAATGATTATAAATTCTGATATTAAACCTCAGAGTTGTGAACTGCAGATTGTAAGTTCACTTGCTTAATCACAAGAAGCTAACTAGAGGACTTCCACCCTTGTTTTTCCTTGTTACAGTGATCAAACTCAGCTTGGCAGAGGTAACTCCATGACATGGCAAGTTCCCCAGCTATTTTTGTTGCCTCTCTGTCCCTTGTCACCCCTCTATTGCCTAACATGGGGAGATAACAATGACCACTTGGCCAATGAGTGACCCTGGTTGCCAGTCTGTGGCCTGCCTTTCTACCAGGCCATGGGTGTGCTAGTCAGCTTGATACGACTTCCAGAAATGTCAAGATGGGTCTGTCAAGGTCTCTCCATTAGCCTGCCTGTCAACCAACAGGATTCTATGTTTTGTGTAGACATTCCTGGAGAGTCATGGGCAAGGTCCATTCACTAATAAGATTCTGTATTTTTAATCTGCTCCACCTGTATTATCTGGGCATCAAGCACCATAAAACTAAGGCCCTGGAGGAAGCTGGCATCTCAGATTGTGAGGAAGATCTGAAGTCCACTACACGAGAGCAGACCATGGACCCTTTAATAAAGTGCCACTGGCTCAGAGCTCTGCCTCAGTTTCTTCTATTGTAGGTTAGAAAACTCTGGGATCCCATAACCTTAGAGGCATCAAGACAAGGATTCCAATACTGCCTGTCTAATACATACTGCTATGCATTCCTGTGCAAGTCACTTGACTTTTCAGTACCCTAGGCTAGCGGTGTCACATTCAAATGGAAATGGCGCCTCCAATCCATAGGTAAGGATCCCTCTAGGCAGCATATTCACTTAGTTTTTAAATTGTTATATTATCTGTTTTATTGTATTTTTAGTTATTTTGTTAAATATTTCCCAATTACATTGTAATCCCGTTTCAGCCATACTCACAAGTACTATTATGAGACTCATATGTTTCACACTTCTGCTCTAATCAACAATAAAAAAATGAGTTGAAAAACAAGTGCTGATACATATCCTGTCTCTGTGGAGGAAGTTTCTGTACCAGAAGTTTCCTATACAAATGAAATCACAGGCAAAGAAGCATCTCTCTCCCTGTCTCCAAAATGGAGAAAAAAAAATGCAAATAAAAAAAAATGAAGTCAACCAATTTTTCCTTTAACCTGACGGCTCAGGCAAGTTAAAACTTAAAGGGTCAAAATAAAAAACATCATTCTGTAAGCAAGAAGCAGTACAATGAACCAACAGATATTTTTACTTCTGGCAAACAAACATGCCCTGTGTCGTGATGATCTCCTTTGATGGCAACAAAATCAGGTTTCTATTCTTTTTTTTTCTACTATCTAAACATTCTAGAAGGGAAATGAAGAACAGATTCCCAAATTCAATAAGACTAAAAGAGGTGCCATGGTGTCATTAAAAAAAAAAAAGCAGGGATTTGGAATCAAGACCAGGGTTGGAATCAACTTTGCCACATTCAACTGACCAGTGTAACTTTGAACAAATCCCTTCCCTTTTTTGGGTCTCAATTTCTTCATCTGTAAGAGGACAATGTGGAACCAGGTGATTTTTTAAAGGGAACTTTTTCAACTCTAATCCTATATTCTAAATACTTTGATGTTAAGGAAACACTTTAAGAAAAAATATTTTTGGGGCAGCAAGGTGGCACAGTGGATAGAGCACCGGCCCTGAAGTCAGAAGGACCCGAGCTCAAATCCAGCCTCAGACCAAACACTCGACACTTACTAGCTGTGTGACCCTGCGCAAGTCACTTAACCCCAATTGCCTTGCCCAAAAAAAAAATTTTTTTTTTAAATATATGAAAGAATTATTTCTGAGCTCCAATTTAATTCTCTCATCTACTTATTCAATTGTCAGTGAAGAACCATGGGTCTTCCATTTCATCTAGGTTTGGGTTTAATTGCACATTTGGTCCAAAGCACATTCTCCTTAAGGTGATATTTCACTGACTCTTGGACAGGAAATAATTACCCCCAGGTAGATTGCTGTCGTTAATCCTACTCAGAGCAATTTTAGAAACTTTATTAAAAAGCAATTTGAAATTTATGAAATCATTTCTAAATGAATATTTACTTCCTTTTTTTTTTTAAATCCTCTCTATGTAGTATCTCCATGAGGACCCTAACTATATCAAAATTTGGTTGGAAATTAGAAAGAAAAAAAATAAGACAAAACACTGAGCCCAATATTTTTCAATTATATCTGACTCCATGTGACAGCAAAGATACTGGAGTAGTTTGCCACGTCGTTCCCTAGCTCATTTTACAGATGAGGAACTGAGGCAAATAAGGTTTAATGATTTGTCCAGGGTCACATAGCTACTATGTCTCTGAGGTCAGTTTGAACTCACGAAGACTGATTCCAAGCCTAATGCCTACCTATTGTGCCACCTAGCTGCCCACAGTTCCTTTATAGAATGCTGATTCCAAATGCTGTCTTCAAGCACTGTGAAATGAGGCATCACAGAACAGAGACAAGACCATTAGACAGCTTTTCATCATCAAGGAAATTTTCAGGCGATAACTATTAAACTTACCAATGTTACAAATTAAATCTCTAAAAACTTATTTATTTGCAAACATGCAATGGCTTTGGAATTCCACATGAAAAAAAATTACTTCAAAAATAAAGTTTGCAAAGTATTACTCCCATGCTTCATCATGTCATGAGAGTGACCTGATACTCTCAAAGACTACCTCTACAAAGTATAAGTTGTAAGAGGTTCTAGCATGCTAAAAAGCTTTGAGTACAATCCCACAAAAGATTATTTGCTGTCTGAGAGCCACCCTAGTTAAATATTTAAATATGGAGAGGCACCAATTTGCTGTTCCTTGAGTGATGAATTCACTGACCATGACTAGAACACTAATCTCCAAAGAATTTAAGTTGAAGATCACTCAAAAGGTAGTGGTGAAGTGCATGGGGGAATGAGCAGATTGCCACACCTAAGAATATATGTACAAGAAACAATGTGGCAAGGAAGTCATCAAAGAAATGCATGATTTTAAAAAAAAAAAAAGGGCTGGTCACACAGAGAGTAAGAGCTAACTCATGGATAATCTGTATGATTGTTGTTACCCTAGAAATATGAAGAGAACTCATAAAAAGCACCTAGTATGTCAGCTGGAACCGTTGTCACAAAAATGGTAGAACCTTCACATGAGTTGCACAGGGTGGTTATGATACAGATGAGTTGCAATCTGCATCATCGGAGTTAATACCAACACCAATGAGCTCACAGGTCCATTTCAGTATTTGAGTAAAATTCAAATTTTAAATGAGAAACATGCATGGACTAACCAAAGGGTGGTAGTATCAAGTGATTATTCCATTGAATGCTCACTTTCTATGTAAACAAGATGTGATTTTGAAATTTATCAACCCTCTTCCCTCCCTCCACAGCCTTGTTATTTTCTCCTTCCATCTCTGCCTACACCACTCTCTTCCTTCTACATATTTCTGTTCTTACACACAGGACAACAGTAATAAGCACTTTAAGGTTGGCAAACCATGTTCTATATGTTATTTCATTTGACTAATATGAAATGTAGTATGTTTTTATCTGTATAATTAGTTAACATATTCCCTATTCTAAATTATAAAAGCAGCTAAGTGGCATATTTTTAACAAAATAAATGGCTACAAAACAGTTTAAACTGCCCTTTACATCACTGTGGCAACTGATTTTTTTTTGGGGGGGGAGGGAATTCACTAGTTTGCTAAACAAATCAAATGCCTATGCAAAACTGCAGCACAGTATTTAATCTACTAAGAAGTTTCATAATCACTTTAGAATTATACAGTTGTATATGCAAACAATCAATGAGTTAATTATATATTATTTTCTTTAATCATTAAACGGGTCGGAAGGATATTTCTTGTCAAAACTTCCTGGCAACCAGCTTTGTTCATGTTTCTCTATGTATATGAAGGTAGAAACATTATGTTTGTTGTTTTAATTATTCGAAAATTTAGGGTTATCTCACATAAATCAAATCACTCACTATTTCCTTAGGTGGGATATGATAGTTATCTTGAAGTGTCTGAAAGACTGTCATGGAGGAAAAAGGAACTGCACTTTCTATTTGGCCCCAAAGAACAAAAGTAGGAGTAATGGAAGGAAATTTCAGAGAATCAGAGTTGGGTTGAAGGGAAAATAAACAAACAAAAAAAAAAACCCTTCCTAAAAATTAGAGCAATCCAAAAAATAGAACAAGCTGTCTCAGAAAGTAATGAGTACTGCCCAGTAATGGGCTTCATCAAGTAAATAACCATCAGTGAGATAGGTTGCATAGGTAGAGGCTGGGCTAGGGCACCTTTTCCAACTTGATACTGTGAATGCCTTTGAAATGACTAAGTCATTGACAAGAGTTGTTCCTCTTTACCTTTATGTGTTATACATTTTTCACATTCATCACATCAGTTTTCACAGTCAGGCCTAGGCCTCTTTCCTTGACTAAAGAATGCCTGAATTGCTCCCAGTCTCTGACCATGAAGTAGTTTGTCTCTTTGCCAAGGCCAACCCCTCTCCATCTGAATTTGATCCCAACCCCTCTAATTTCCTCCAATAGACTGCAAACTCAATTTCCTCCAGTACATTGCAGCCTTAATCATCGTCTCCCCCTGCCTCAGGAATTTTCAACTTCTCTCTATCCACCAGTGAATTCTCTGCTGTTTTCAAACATTGTCCTGGCCTCCCTCATGTTAAAACAAACAAAAACCCTCATTGGATCCTACCATCCCCTGAGTGAACTATCATCCCATATCTTTCTTTTTTAGAAAGAAAGAAAGAAAGAAAGAAAGAGAGAGAGAAAGGCCATTTTTACTCCACACTCACTGTCTTTACTTCCTTTCCTCTCGTTCTCTTCTTAACTTTCTACAGTCTGTCTTCTGACCTCCTCACTCACCTGAAACTGTTCTCTCCAAAGATTCCAACACTCAATTGCCAAATCTGATGGCCCTTTCTCAGTCCACATCCTTCTTGGCAGATCTGCTGCACTGCAATCAGTCAATAAGTATGTATTAAGCACTTCTTGTATGCCAGGCACTGTGCTAAGCACCAAGAATATGAAGAAAAGCAAAAAATACTGTCCCTGTTTTCAGAAAGCTCCTAGTCTAATGTGAGTGATAAATGTGAAAATATGTACAGACAAGCTCTGTAGTGTTCATGGAAGGCGATCTCAGATATAAGGCACTAGTCTTGCAAGAAATGAAGGAAACAAGGAGGTGAAGGTGAAGAGGGAAAGTATTTCAGGCATGAAGGACAGCCAAGAAAAAGGTCTAAGCTCAGAAGATGAACTGTCATGTGTGAGAAGAAGCAAGGAAGCCAATGTTGCTAGATCACAGATTGCACAGAGAGGAGTAAAATGTACTCAGAAAGGTAGGACAGGACCAATTTGTGAAGTGCTTTAAAAGCCAAACAGAAGATTTTATATTTGATATTGAATGTAACAGGGAGCCATCAGAATTCAATGGGTAGGAGGGTGACACAGACCTGTACTTTACAGAGATCACTTCTAGCTAAGTGGAGGATAGACTGGAATCAGGAGAAACTTGAAGCAAGGAGAATAACCAGAAGGTTATTGCAATAGTCCAGGCATGAGAGAATGAAAGCCTATTCCTGAGTACTGGCTAGATGCTGTAAAGGTGGATATATGAAAAGAATCTAAGACAAGACTCAATCTAGGATAATACCAAGGCTATACACTGGGCGATTAGGAGAATGATGGTATCCTCAACAGTAATAGGGGAAGGTTGGTGTTGAGGGGAGAAGATGATGAAGAGTTTGCACCAATGTGGTAGCTAGACGAATATAAAGAAAAGGACTAACATGAGAGACGTCTTGAAGATAGAAATGACAAGACTTAACGGCAGCATGAATATGTAGGGTGAGTGCAAGTGATGATAACAAGATCGTGAGCCTAGGTGCCCAGGCTCTGCTAGACACTGTTGACGAACCTATCTTCCTGGATGCTTTCTCCTCAATGGATTTTCATGATACTCTTCTCTCTTGGTCCTCATCTTACCTGTCTGACAATTCTTTCTCCATTTCCTTAGCTGCCTCATCGTATATCACACTCCCAACCACTAGCTGTTCCCCTAGGTTTTGTCCTAGGCCCTCTTTGTCTCTACCTTCTCTATCCTTAGTAATTTCATCAGCTCCCATGTGTGTATGTGTGTGTATACATATACACAATGCATTACACACATAATATGTGTATCATATATGTATTTTATGTGAACACATACAACACATATCCATAAGTACATAGTAAGTGTTTTTTGGACTGATTTCTTTTTTATTTTTAAATAAGAACTTTAGGGCAAAAAAAGTTAATCCTTCATAAAAAAATGCATGCTTTTCTTCAATTTAAAAAAAAAAAACAAAAAAACAAAAAAAAAAAGAAAGGAAAAAAATCAGTGACAGTTCTAATAAGGTTCCACAGGAGACAACCTGGCACAACAAATATAAGCACCACAACCACCTCACTTAATGATCTACAATGAAAAGAGCTAAAAGTCAAAGATTGGCAAGTTCATTTGATCTCACTGAACAGTAGCAATAAAAAAGAAAAACAATACTAATAATAACAGCCAGTACTTACATAGGGTTTTAACATTTGCAAAGTGATTTACTTTTCATTTGAGCTTCACAAACAACTACATGAGGTGCTTTATTATCCTATTTACAGATGAGGAACTAAGGCAGACAGAAGAGGTTAAGTGACTTTACCAAGTTCACACAGCTAGTGACTGAGGCATAACTGGGAGGATGAAATAAGGTAACATGGGAATTATGTTTATTTTTTACCATAAAATGCCAAAAAGAAAAAAAAAAGTTCATTATAATTTCAATTTCAGAAGCATTCTGAAACTTGTATTTCTAAAGATGCTCATAATTTAAAATGGGATACATTAAGCTGAAAAAAAAAATTAAATCTCTTTCATTTGAATATGAAATAACCTATGCAGGCTGAATGGACCATCTGGGACAACAATTTCCCAAAGCTACAAAAGAATAATAATCTTATCATTTTTAAGGAAATCCAGTTTCAGACTCTAAAAACAAAGAATGTCCTTAAGTTTTGGACAGTGACACTCTAATATGTTACATTTTACATGAACTTGCAAATCGGATAATGTTCTCACTATACATTTGGATTCAAATTTACAAGCTCTATCCCAACATCCAGTTTTCCTAGAAAATATCTTGATAAACAGTACGGCTTTCAAGGGATTATCTAAAATAGCTACCTGAGGCACATTTATAGTATGTAAGTATTTTTAAGTATTGCCAAGAGATTCTAGGGAGCTTTCTATAAAGCCATCCAAATCTATGCATTCAAAATTTACACGAGACACATTAATGGAATACAAAAGAAAATAGCCAAATGACATAAACAGGTACAAACCAAGAAAGATTGAGAAAGTATTGGTGTAGCATCTAAAATACCAGAATATTGAGAAGAAAATGAGTAATAGGGATGGTTGAAATTACAGGATCATAGATAAGGAACCTGAAAATTCATCTAGTCCAATTTCTTCATTTTACAAATGAACAAATTATGGAACAGAGAGATTAAGGCCTTGTATATACAGATTCTAACAAGAGCTAGGATTTGAACCCAACTCCTGTGACTTTCCCAAATCCCAAATCCTAGATTTATTTGTATCTCACCAGCACCCTACCCACCCAGGAACTCATTTCAAGCCACTTCTTCTCTTGATAAGGCACTTTCCACCATTGTTGTTTTTCACAGTCTTTTCAATCATACCCAACTTTTTATGACACCATTTGGGGTTTTCTTGGCAAAGATATTGGATCGATTTGCCATTTCCTTCTCCAATATTTTACTAATACTAGTGTTGTGCCTCTTAAACAGAACATTAAGCATATTCGTAACAGGTATACTACTAGAACAGTGTTCTCTGAGAAAATGCTATTTAAGACAATACATACATACAAAACTGATCAATATTTGATGATTCATAGATCTTAAGGATTCTTCACTTTACAAAAGATTTAGAAAATGTTCCTTTAAAAAGCAAGCTTACCAGTGCATGTAAAATGACTTCATTTGAAAAAAAAATTTATACACAATGTTTCAGGAACAGAAAAGTGAGACCCACTTACAAACTATGCTTTTTCTCACTGATCAAAGTGCTCTCTTTCTTTGCCCCTATCACTCAAATGACTAAGATACTATGTTTCCATCGAACAGGTATAAAAGGGGAAAAGTTAAACTCTGTGAGAGATTAGCTTTTCTTGCCTAGGTACAACAAGGTAAAATTCTAGATTATGTACTACATCCACAAATTACTTCCCAGGAGCGAGTGAAAGTGAATGAGAAGACATTGAAACATTCTTTTTTCTTACCTAAAATGAGAGAGTTCTTTATGTCCCTGCCATAATGCAGGGTATCCCCCAAAATTTTAGTAGTAGAGTTTTAAGCTTTAGTAACTTCAAATTACAGTAAGCCACTTGCAGCACCCTGTACCATTATCTTTTCCTCCTACACATTTACATGTCTTGGTTCCAACTTAACCTCCACCTCCCACACATACACCCTTTGAGAAGAAGGACTGAGTACTATTTATCACTGCCTCTCCCACACTGCCAACCATGATGCTTTACACGTTTTAGATTCTCCACAAATATTTGCTGAACTGAATGGGTATTAGTGAAGACATTCACTTGAGTTCACCTTATAAAAAACAGAAGATTATGCTTTTTTTGCTGTCCAAAAAAAAATACCAATGGAGCAAATCTTAAATGCCAAAGTTGAAGAAATTTTAAAAATAGGGAGAAGACAAGGTGGAAGAAAATGGCAGGAAGGGGCATAAAATTCATATTTGAGAACTCCCACATGCCTTTCTGTGGCTGGGTCCCCTGACTCAAGCCACCGTCCATAGAATTACTAGAATATGTGGTGATTTTCACCTGGAAATTCAAGGTTCATTATATCTCATTTTCTCTAACTAAAATTCATTATATCATAGATTTAGAATTAGAAGAGATCTCATCTAATTCAACTGCCTCATTTTATGGATGAGGAAATGAAAGTGTAGGAGGATAAATGACTTGCTCAAGAATGCACTGGGGTTTGAAGACTTGAACCTAGGTCCTTGACTCAAAGTCAATCCTCTCACATGCTGCCTTCTTAAGATTCAGGGAATAATACAAAGGCAAAAATGCAAGTCTCAGTGCTCAAGAAATTTACATGGCAGAGTAAGAAGGGTAGATGGGAAGGGCAACATTCATAGATAAACAAAATACAAAATATCGTGTGTGGGGGTGTGTGTGTGTGTGTGGAGAAACTTGGGACTGGTAGGGCGAAAAGGGGAGTACTAATAATTGGGGGTCTCAGGAAATTTTAGATTGAACCTTACAGAGAATGTAGGGATAAGGAAAGAGACTATTCCAGGTATGAGGGATAGCCTAAAGGATAAAATGTAGGTGGGAAATGAAACTTCATATACATTTAACAAGCAGGTCAGTTTGGCTAAAAGACTAGTTTGTGAAACAGAGTAATATGAATCAGTCTACAAAGAGACCAATTGTGAAGGAATTTAAATGCCAAAGGGGTTTCCATTTTATCTTATAGACAATAGGGAGTCCCTGGAGTTTCTTGACCAGGAGAAGGATATGGGCAAATCCAAGTTTCAAGAATATAATTTGGCCCTTGTGTGGAGGATAAACTGGAGACCTGGAGAGATCTGAAGCAGGGAAAAGGACTAGGAGGTTATTGAAACAGTCCAAGAGAAAGGTGATGAGGGCCAGAAGTACAATAAACTCTTTGAGTAATGAGGAGATGGAAATAAGAGATGTTATGGGAAAATGAAGGAATGGGATACTTTTCAATACATGGGATACCAGGCATTAATGTTAATAACCCATCATTTGAATCCAAACCTCAGGTCTTTATTCCTTTTTGTCATTTAGTCTTCCTTTGCAAGATAGCTAGTACCACTTGTTAGTAAATCAGACCCTGTTAAATAGATGTACACATAGAGATAGAGAAATATGCCTCCGGATCAGGAATTAGCTTTGCAATTAGAAATTAGCTTTTGTTTTAAAAAAAGAAATTTTAAGTTGAAATTCTAATTTTAACATGTATATCCCAAAACAGTAAATGTACGATTAACTATAAGAAGAGAAGGATTAGGGTCAGTAATTTTACATACCCTTTTCTTCCTTGTAAATTCTATGAGATATTTTGTCTATTAAGTTTATCTCCTGGCTAAATGTTCCCACATAATCATTCATTTCGGTGAACTCCTCTGGGCGGTTTTTAACTCCTCTCACTGAGGATGCTACAGCTCTGACTGTCTGTCCCATCCTGCTAAGCAATCCAGGACCTTGTTTCTTATGAGAAGAGAGTTCCTAAAAATAAAACACAAAATAATAAAAGTGAAGTATTTTAACAGTAGTAGTAATTAGTAGTGCTGGTGGTGTAAATTCCAAGAATTAAAACACACACAAACACACACACACACACACACACACACACACACACACACAAAATGGAGGAGAAAAATAGAGGTCATAAACATAATGGTACACAGTTTATAATACATAGTACGACATTTGGGGGGGGTTTATAATGATATATTTAAATACTTTTCCAGGTGTTTCTTTTCTCCCTTCCTTCTTTCCTTCCTTCCTTTCTTTCTTTCTTTTACGGCTCAAATACCATTTTAAATGACTGCACAAAAATACATTATCCACAAATAGTGGAACAACAGGGGAGGGGGAGCACAACTAATGAACAATAAAAGAAAGAGTTTTATGTAAGGATAAGGTGTCTGTGTCTAGACCTGTAATTTCATTGATATAGGGAGCTCTTGATATGGAAGGCTTCATCACTGCAGGGCACCAACTGTCACTTACAATGTGCAGGGTCAGACACACACCCCCTCAAAAATTCACAAATAGCAGCCAGACCTTTAAAGAAAGGTGATTTGCACCATTTCTATGCCTAAGGTCCATTCTGATTTTAATTTAGGAACCGACACAGCCTCTTACTGAACATTAGGGTATTCAGTGAGTTATTGCTAATAAAATATGGTTGGTCTTCCAGCACTACAGTAATTCTAGTTGCAACACAACATTCTTCTCACTGTAATACCTAACCAAAAAGAAATTCCAAAGGACAGCAGTAAAGGGCATCATCAAAGAATTCTTTGAAAAGAAGAAAAGATGGGCTGGTCACATGGCAAGACAGAGATGAGAAGTAAACATTCACATTACTCCAGAGGTAACTTTGTGATGTCAAAAGAAGGCAAGCAGCTTCTCCAGTGCATTGGATGTCCCACTGTGACAAACTTTTGGGATAACACAGACCAGAGTCAGACAAGACGGGATGGTGATCTCTATCATTGGACAGAACGTCCAAATCAATCAGATCAGATATCCATTCCCCTAAGTTAGCAAGATACTGAAACGTCTTCTATGTGAGCATACTCAAGTGGGTAATTGTGGACTTGGCAAGCAGAAAAAATACTCAAATGATACTCAGATTCATGGCATCAACAATATTGTATAAACATATATACTTTGCCAGGACCCTTTCGGTTTTATACTCTGCATCCTGAACAGTGTCTGGGACATAGAAGCCACTTAATAAACGATTGTTGGATAAATGTTGAATGAATTTGAAAGCCTGAGAAATAATATGAGACAAATAGATAAACTTGCCTCGAATCAAGCGTAGGTCTTTTGAAGCATAGCATTTGGGTCAAATATGAATTGAACAGACATAGCTACAACAAATAAGAATGAGTACTGAAAACAGGGATACTGACTGATCATCTATGGATGATAGACATTTTAGTTTATTTTAGTCATTGCCTTAAAAATAAATAGAAAAAGGAAAGGAAAGGTAAATTATTGTTTTTTGTTCCACAATTCCCCAAACTCTACTTATCCTTTCCTTTCTCTTATCTGTGTATTAGAAATAGCTGACTCAATCCATGGCAGTTTCCTTTTCATAGTAAAAATTTTTCAGGTGCAGGAGCTTTCCCTAGCCATCTAATTTAGCCAATGACTGTATAGGAACGTCTTCTAAAAACATTTACAACAAATGGCAGCACAGTCCTTGACTAAAACCTACTTCAATCTACCACTGTTCAAGGAAGCCCATTTCTATTTCACTTCTGGGGAGCTTTAACTTCAAAAAAGTAATTATTTACATTTTAAGCCAAAAACTCATGTCTCTGCAACTTCTATCCACTGCCCATAGTACGGCCTCTGGGACCAAGAAGAATAATTCTAATTTCTCCTTCTCCCAAATGACAGCCTTTCAAAATCTCAAAGACAGCTATCTCATCCCTTCTAAGTTTTCTCCTCTTCAGCCTAAACATTCACAGTTACATCAAACAATCGTTAGAGATTATGATCTCAATGAATCTAACCATCCTGGTTGCTGTCCTCAGAACTCTTTCCTAAAATATGGTGGCTGGAATTAAATACTCTGAGTGTTCTGATGAAAAAGAGTGAACAAAGAAGATTCTCACCCTCCTCCCAATTCTGGACACTATGGCAGGTAGATGGTATAGTGGATAGAGCACTAGGCTTAGAATGAGGAACACATCTTCATGAGTTCAAATCCAGTCTCAGACACTTACTAGCTATGTGACCCTGGGCAAGTCATTCAGCCCTGTCTGCCTCAGTTTCCTCATCAGTAAGATGAGCTGGAGAAGGAAATAGCAAAGCACTCCATTATCTTCGACAAGAAAACCCCAAAATGGAGTCACTAAAGAGTTGGACACAACTGAAACAACTGAATAATAACAACAACAAATATCTCTTTTACAAGCCACTACTTTTGGGGTTGCCATGTCATACTGTTGACTCATACTGAGCTTGCAATCTATTAAGACTCCCTATCTTTTTAAAATAAAGTTATGTCTAGTTAAGCAGCCCCCATTCTCTACCTGTATAAATCACTTTAGAACCCACCATCAAATCACTTGTCCTTTTTCTATTACTAACTTATTGATGTCTTTAACATTATTTTATTTCTCTAGTACATGTAAAGCAAATGAACTACATGATAAAGGATTGTAAGAAAATGGTGGTACGTGAGGATCTAGATCTCCCACAAATATAGTAAAGTTCTAAAAATGCACTGGAAAGAATAATAATTAATGAAGGCTACACAAAAAGAGTCCCAGAATCCTGCAGAAGCATGGAAGAGCAAGAATCTAGGGTGGCTGGAAGGCCAAATGTGAAGCAGTCTGATCCCACAGCCAGAGCAGGACTCAGCACAGGCAGTCCCAGAGCCCCATCTGTGGCAAGAGTCAAGGCCAGACCAGCATTCCAGCAACCTGGGCCCAAACCAGAGCAGGGGCCAAGGCCAGACAATCCCTGCACAAGACGGAGCCTAGTTTTAGCCCCCAAACTCAGGATTTAGCAAGATCTACATACATCATAGAAGAATACAGGAAAGGAGTTTAAATCAAACACAAGGCCCCAGTCTGGAAAATGCGGCTAGAGATACGAGTAAACCAAAAGAAGAAAATGCCAAACATAATGAAAAAATAACTCCACAACCAGTACAAGCAGAGAAAGGAATGTCCTAACCTCAAGGACTACCAGAGTATCTGGGGAAAAAATGAAATAAGAGATACAAAATGGAATAGCTAGCAAGAAAAGAGGCCATGGAAAATTAACAGTTTAGAACAGACAGTGGTAAACTTTACCCCAGAATTGAAAAACAGAACGTGCCAATAGAAGACAAAAATCAAAAGATTGAGGATAGGTAGGAGGAAGCAGAAGGAAATGAAGGCATAGAGAAGTCAAAACAACTGACCTGGAAAATAGATCAAGTAGAGATAGTTTAAGGGCCTTGGACTACAGGAAAATCACGATGTAGCAAACACTGCTAGGTGGCTCACCAGAGTCAGGAATATAATCTCTGCCTGTGGAATGGAGTAGCACTAACTGGCAGAGACAAGGATTAAATTTGTGACCTTGGTCTTATCAGCACCATATTTTACCACCAGCTTTCCTTTCGAACTCCTACAATGTTTTAATGTCACTTTCAAAACTATGACTCTCTGTTTTCCTGTGAACCCCTGTGTTGGTAGCCTTATACATCTGATTTGGGCTCTGAGTTCTTCATCTTTAACGGGAGAACGATAACAACTACTTAGCTATCCTGGAAAGATAAGATAGGAATTAACTCATTTTTTGTTGCTTTGTCATGTCAGGTGTGTTCAACTCTTTGTGACCTCATTTCGGTTTTTCTTGGTAAAGATAATGGAGTAGTTGGTTACTTCCTTCTCAGTTCATTTTACAGATGAGGAAACTGAGGCAACAGGGTTGAGTTACTTGCCCAGGGTCACACAGCGAGTAAGTGTCTGGGGCCAGATTTGAACTCAGGTCTTCCTAACTCTGGGCCAAATGTTCCATCCACTGAGCTACCTAGATGCCCAAAAAACTCATTAGTAGTGTCTAAATTATTTTCTCAGAGACCTCAGACAAGAAGCCATGGAAACATCAAGTACTAGGAGCAGTGTGGGGAAAAAAAAAGTGCCTAGTTTGTTACACTTAAGGTGAAAATATCCTAGGTTTGTACTTAATACCAATGTGACCGTGAGAAAGTCACGTGATCTCTCCGAGACTGTTTCCTCATCTTCAAAACAGAAATTATTATATATAAAAAGCTATTAAAGAAAATACTGGAAGAAGAGGGCCAGGGTTTGAACTGAGGCTCAGCCATCTACTAACTACCTAAGTAACCTTAGGCAAGTCACCTAAACTCTCTGTGACACCATTTCCTCTCATATAAAAGGAGAATTTGATAATGGTCTGAAATCTGAGAAACAGAGAACTAACATAAATACAGTTCAAAGGCTTTGTCCTAATAGAAAAGAGAACAAAGGATTTGAATAGAGGATTGCTAAAAAGAATTGCAAACTATTGATAACCATACGAAAGGACGTTCCAAATTACTAATATTAAGATGAAGGCAATGGAAATGATGGAGATTTTAACTGACCTGCAGAAAGTTGGCAAAGACAATAAAATGGGAAGACAGTGCTGGAGTAAGTTTTGGATAAGCTAAGGAGATGTAGGAAGACAGAAGTGCTAATGCACTGTTTGTGAAGCTCTGAACTGGTCCAATCATTCTATGAAGCAATTTAGAAGAATGCTAGGCATATACTCCTTAAGGAAGTCAAAGAAAGAAAGAAAAGACCCTTTAATTTATAGCAGCCTTTTTTGCAGCAGCAAAGAACTGGAAACAAAGTAGATATCCATCAACTAGGAAATGGGTTAAGTAAGTTGTGGTTTATGAGTGTAACAGGAATATCACTGTGACATAAGAAATAATGAATATACAGAAGCATGGGAAGAGTTATGTGAACAGATACAAAGTTAAGTATGCAGAACCAGGAAAACAGAATATATACAATAATCACAGCAATGCAAATGGAAAACAAAACAAAACAAATGAAAAATAAGGCTATGAATTAGAACGACCAAGCTTTTGTAAGGAAGATGGGGCAGTTGGGGTATTATGTGTGTGTAATTTTGCATATAATGGTTTTGATTAGTTGATGTGTTACTTCTACTAAACTGTTTCCCATAAAGGATGGATACCCAAAAGAGGTTACAGGAGGGATATGTTGAAGAATGTCCATAATATAAAAAGAAATCATTTTTTTTTTCAAATGATAAGGGTTAGACTGGATGACTTCTAAAGTGCCTTCTCATTTTACATCTTTGATATTATGATTTTAATGAAAGAAGTACTCCTTGACTAGACAACACACTCATTTTTAGTGCTTAACAATGTTTTGTTAGCATTATTATTGCTTATTGTTTTAGGCAGCACATACGATTAGCGGCCAGCTTCTTCAGTTACTGTCTTAGACAATTTCTAAGGATGCACTATAGACCTGGAGTTAGGTTATAATACCATCTCAAAAACATAACAAAGACCATCCAGATATCAAGACTATTTGGTTTTTAATAGATTGGCCTAACATGTAACAGGCATAAAAATATATAAAACCTCACTGTCAAGAAATAAAGTATATAATCCTTTAAACAACTCATCTGTTGATCTAAATTAATAATAAAAATATAGCAAAGAAAAGAATGCTGCACTACTGTTATAAACAAGATAATAATTTATTCTTTTATAGAACTTTGAGAACATCTTACATCAATCCTGTGATAGATAATCCAATTATTAACCCAATTTCACAGAAGAAGAAACTAGGGATTTCAGAGGGTAAATGACATGCCCAAAGTCACACAGCTAGAAGTGCCTGAGGCAAGATGATCTAATTAAACCTGAATGTCCAAGAATTGAAAATTGTGGTCAGTCCCCTGGGGGAGGAAGTATCCTTTGGTTGTCTTTCAGATGCCTTTCAAAAAGATACAAGATGTCCAGGAGAACTGATGCACACCATCACATTCTGATTCTCAAAGATGCCAAGAAACATAAGGTTGTTTTTTTTTTAAAGCCCTGATTTTTATTCAACACAGGCAAAGAACAACTTGAATTTTTAAAAATCATCTTCAAAGAGAAAAAGGGGACTGTATGTCAGAGGAGATGCATGGTTACAAACAAAAACCTTAAGGTTTTTTGGTACTTTTAGAATTAATACAGGTTCCTATCTAAAGGGCAATTTACTCATGTTAAAAAAAAAAACTTCATCTTCATTCATTTTAAAGAGAACAATGCACTCGGAAAATAAAAATTAGTATAAATAGTAAAAACAAAATCAATACAGCACTGAAATGTGTAAGAATAATAGAACTGAAAATCAAAGATTTTTACCCAGGCTTGTGCAGTAAGAAAAACTTTGAAGTCTTCGTTAAAAGTTAAAGTTGGGTGATCAGCAATTCGATTTAAGAATTTATGAAGTGCCTTTCTTCGAGTTTCAATGAAGTCATCATTAAACCGTTCCACCATGCCTTTCATTATGAATTTTTCTGGCAAAGGCTAAGAAAATAAGGCATAACAAGGTATTAATTAACCCAGAGTAGTTGGCAGAGGTTGTTCCAAAAGTCTTAATGCAGTTTTAAGTTATTAAAGCTTAACTTTGTACAACTGTAAAAGACTTTAGAATCCGTCTAGTTGCAATCTCCTCCTTCTGTAGAAAATAAAAAGGAGGTGATGTGGTCAAATGGACAGAGTGCTGGACTTTGAGTCAAGAACATCTGGGTTCAAATACGGTGTCTGACACTTATTAGCTAAATGACCCTGAGGAAGTTACTTAACTTCTCTTGTGCCTCAGTTCCCTCATCCATAAAACAAAAGTTGGACCAGATGGTTTCTAAGCTCTCTCCTATTTCTAAATGTATGATTCTATGATCCTAACTGACCTCCTCACAATCACACAGGGTATATTCATATTTTTATCCTTGGGACTTGATATACAGTAGGCATTTAACAAACGTTAATGACTAACTGAAGTAGAAGATCCAGGATTTGAATCCAGGATGATAAGACAAGTTTGATGATGCAGCTGTCTGTAGAAAAAAAAAATCTCTAAAAATGATTTAATGGTACATCTTGAAGTAGAAAGTAATAACACAGGATAGGTATAATATTAAAAAAAATCAGCTTTCCAATTCTAGCAAAAAAATCAATCTTGATTGCTTTTGTTTGTTTGTTTTTTTCAAAAAAGGCAAAAGCATTCTCAAAATAAAATTGGGCTAATTTTCAAGACCTGAAGTTTTAAAAATATTAAAAAAATTTTTTTTTTTTAGTGTGTGGAAGAAGAGGTTGGAAACTTAATTCATCTGTGTAGGTAATGCCCATTGTGGAAAATTCTTCAATCAATGCAGATCGGCAACTTGTCTGAAACTTACAGCACGAAAGAGTTGTTAGGATCACAGGTGGCTTAAATGACTTCACATCTTCACCCAGTAGGTACGTATCAGAGGCAGGGCTTGAAGCCCATCTTAACTCTAAGGCCATCCCTCTATCCACTATACCAAAGGTATCAAAATCATGGCCCGAGGGAACAAGATTAAAATAAAATTGGGAAGAGTTTAATGATATATATAAAAATATGATATGACATAGGTAAAGTTAATTTGTGGTTTTCCAAGTCACTATGTAGCACGGAGGGATCCAGTTTCTATTTGAGCTTGATACCGCTATAGTATACTATGCTATCTCTCGTGATTAAATATTTGCAAGAAAAAAAGTTACTGCAGTCTGAAAAATTAATAAGCTTACAGGAATAATGAGGGTGGGATGTGCTTCTTCAAGTTTCCCCTTTAACCAAAGGAAATCTTGGTAACGTCTTCGAACTTCAAATTCGCTAGAATCAAATTCACCCCGAGATGTCTGAAGGAAAAAAAAAAGAGAGTAAGTAATTCAAGATTTGTTTGTTGTATTTGTTTATTATTTAGGACATGTTGGAATAAATCTGAGTCTGGAAAGCAAATTAACAAATACTAATTATTTCATGTTTGTCAGCTTGTATATTATTTTGGTGCAGTTAAGTATCTGCTCACGTAGCAGATGAAACAAAGCAAATTTGATGTCCTTCCTGAGAGAAAGCAAGCATCTACCTAAAATTCCTTTAGCTTTGAAAATCAAAGCTGAAAAAACTGTCTTACAGCAGCCATCTGCCAACCATAAAATTTTATAAAATCATTATATTGGGCATGCTTTTCTTTCTCACATATACGTACGCTCTGCATATAATGTCTCAAATTACTGCTTTTCACCAACTAATTAAAAATCCAAATTGGAGGAACATCTTTTTTGTTTGGAAGACTCTAACCTTAACTGCAAAGAAACATTTCCCAGGAATTTCCTCAAATGAATCTCTTTCCTACAATGTGCTGATAGTATGTGAAAGATCTGGCATCTTGCATAGAGGTCCAACCATCAATGAATTCTACTAATATATTATTTGACTCTTAAAGAAAAATTCACTATTGTTTCCAGGGTATTTTGCTGAGATATGAATTTGTGTCTTGCAGCAGAAATCAAAGACATTAAGACAAATATTTTCACAAAGAAGGAAGTATCCATTTAGAGTGACTGGTAAGACAATAAAAACTGAGATGGTCCCAAGCCAAATAAAAACAAAAATTCTCTAATTAAAAAATAAGAATAATATTTATCATGCCTCCCAAGAGCTCTCTCTCTCTCCCCCTCTCCCTCCCTACTTCTCTCTCTCTCTCTCTCACACACATAGCCACACACACACACACACACAGTAGTCTTTTTAAAAAAGTTCTGTAGGTAGTATTTCCTCCCTCTAATTGTACTGAAATTTAAGGGAAAAGATTTTATGACAGCAATGCCATTGTTGAGATTTTTTCTGTAGGAGTAATGGTGGGATGAAACATTGCTAAATTTCTAAACAACTTAAAACGAATATTTCACACATTGGAAATGTCTATCATATATACTGATTAAATCTACAATTTGCTACAAGTTATAAAATGCAGAATTAATTGTCATAAAATAAGGCTCAGAAAGCTATTAATGCCAACAGGTTACTCTTGAAAATGACTGCTTCAAATAATACACATTGTCAAGATATTTCCTTTGTAATACATTAAAAGGGAACAATGTGATCTCCCGATTTCAAAAACATAATCTTTAGAAAGTGTTGTAAAACTTTCACTATTGAATAAACACACAGAAGTTAATCAAGTATTAAAAAATAAGAAATTATATATATATGGAACACTGTTGAGTAATTTAATAACATGTATGCTGGTTGGGTTGTATACTTCTCCCACAATTTCCAACCTTGGAAATGGAAATTAAAATTATCTAGGTCCAAGTCCTACAAAAACAGACAATATAAGAATAATTCCTTTAGCTTTACCTATTCTGAAAACATAATTTTATATTTTATCTCAAAGAACTATGCTCATGTTTCTTTTATATGCTGATTTCATCCTACATAGTATTACAGTTATTTGTGCAGCTCACATATCCTCTATTGGTTTTATGCTGTTTTGAAGTTAAGGGGTGTGCATCTTCCCTAAAACTTAGCACAGTGAATTACACAAAGTAATTACTTAATAAACTGCTTTTAAATTGAAACAAAGTGGATTTTTATTTTAAAGTACAGTTCAAAAGGGCAGTGAGGTAGTGCTGTGAATAGAGTACCAGGTTTAGACACAGGAAAACTCATCTTTCTGAGTTCAGATCTGCCCTCAGACACTTCCCAGCTGTGTGACCCTGGGCAAGTCACTTAATCCTGTTTGCCTCCATTTCCTCAGGAAATGGTAAACCACTCCAGTATCTTTGCCAAGAAAATGGGGTAGGACTAAAAAACAACTGAACAACAACAAAATAGTTCCAGCTTAAAAGAAGAAAATAACTCCCTCCTCCCTCCTCCCCACCCCCACCCCATTTTTTAATCTGTCAGAAGCTTGGACTCTTCATGCCTACTTTTAGCCTACACAAACCTGAGACTAAACATCAAGTCATCAAGCCTCTGGCTGCCTCTTTTGCTTTGTGTCTCTTTCTAAGAGCACAGGGGACCAAATAGTGATGTTAAAATGATATTTCTAACTTTGGCAGTAACCTTATGAGTTTGCTTTTTCCGAAATCACAGGAAAAGTGATCTTGAAATGATTATCTCTAATGTGTTTATGAAATTAAGAGCCCCTAGGTAATATTTGTAAACCATGGCACAGTGTTTGGCATGTGGTAGGTGCTTAATAAATGCATATTCCCAATGCTATCCACAGCCAGAGAAAGAACTATGGAGTCTGAATGCAGATTGAAGCATACTGTTTTCACTTTCTTTGTTTTTTTGATTTTTCTTTCTTGTGGTTTTTCTCTTTTGTTCTGATTCTTCTTTCACAACATGACTAATGTGGAAATGTTTAATATGATTGTACATGTATAGCCTACATCAGATTGCAAGCTGTCTTGGGGAGGGGGGCGGGGGAAAAACTGAGAACTCAAAATCTTAATAAAATAAATTAATTAATTTAATTTTTAAAAAATGAATATTCCCTTCCCTTTACCTAGGTCTGGATGCTACCTGCAAGCCTCAGCGGGCCCCCTCCCCCAACAACTTTTGGAGGCAAAGACCACTATCACAATAATTAGCCCAATCCATGCTCTGACTTGCCAGATGATAAAGACCTTGCTTTCATGGACTGTACAGAACCAGTGAAGTTGAAATGCATGTTCAGCAGCACCAAGAAATGTTTCATGTCTTAAGTATCACCCCAACCCCTGAGAGTACAAGAGAAGTACAATAGGGTCACTGTACCATGTTTTAACTATCTGTCAGTATGCACTCATGAGTCCTTTGTGATTTAAGCATTTCTTTTGTGGCAGAGAAAACAGATGTTTTCTACCTGACTTACTCTGCACACTGAATACCTTTGCAGAGTGACCCCATTATTCCCTTTTGGGTAATCAAAATTTAGCTTTAAGAGACTTGAGTTATAATGAGCTGTAATACAGAGCACAAGAAAAGCTTGACTCCCCTCTTTCAGGTCAGACTCCCCCAAGATTGAATTCAGTTCACAGGATCTGTGATAGAATCTCTTAAGGGCAAAAAGGGGCCCTTTCCCCAGGCCACTGGGGCACCAATACATGTATTAATTCTTTATGCCCCTATATGTGTACTTACTCAGTATTCTGAAAAGCACTTCATTCTCTAAGGGAACTGAGGCAGGGACCAGCATATATGTGTGTGTGTGTGTGTGTGTGTGTGTGTGTGTGTGTGTGTGTGTGTGTGTGTGTGTGTGTGTGTGTGTGTGTGTGTAGAAGGAGAGAGAAAAAAAGAGAGGAGAGAAAGAGAAAAGGAGGAGAGAGACAGAGAGAGAAAGAGAGAGAGAGACAGAGAGAGACAGAGAGAGAGAGAGATCGATCTGATAGTGTGGCCTTGAAATCAGGAAGACTTCAAGCTCATGCCCCGCCTCTGGTATTTGTTAGCTATGAAACAAGTGGCATAAACTGTACTCTCTTCCTGACCATCTCTTAGAAGTCTTCATTTCCTTCGAAGTTAAGCTCAAGCTCCATCTTTTAAATAAGAGATTTTCTGATCTCCCAAGCTGCTACTGCCCTCCCCTCACCACAAATATCTTTTATATATTTAGTATATACTTGCTATAGTTTTTAAGAATTGTCTCTACTAATATAAAATGTATCTTTCTGCAGGTTTGAGGTTGCTTCACCTTTGTAGCTCTTGACATATTTTTTTACTAGACTTGTGATTTCATTGGTATAGAGCAATGGTGTCATATTCAATGACTAGACCATACATAAGGATCTCTGTGGGCCACATACACTATTTTTTGTTGTATTTTTTATTTATTTTGTTAACTATTTCCCAGTTACATTTTAATCTGGTTTGAGTCACATCTGCATTGGGACTTCCCACATTTTGACACATTTTTGTGTATAGATCAGCACTTTCTCTGCTGAGGTCACTAAGCAGATAAAGTGACTTTCACAAGGTCTCATAGACAGTATATGTCAAAGACAGGAACTGAACCTAGGACATCCTTGTTTCAAAGTCAATTCTCTAGCCACTATTCCACAATATCTGATACACAGTTGTTATTTAATAAATGCTTGTGAATTAGCTGATTGAAAATGGGCAAGTCATTTTACCTGTCAGTGTCACAGGCAATTCTCTAAGACTACAAGTTATAGAAAGGATGCCAATTTTCAATGGTAGCAGGAGTTTCCCAACAGCAAACATCTCACAATAACGAAGTCATAGATCTAGATCATTTTTTAAAACTCAGAGATGCATACATGTTTGTGTGTACATATACATATATAAGGTTATAGTAAGTATAACGTAATACATATAATTATGTTTCAATATTTTTGTTGTTCAGTCATGTCTGAATCTTCACGACTCCACGTGGTGTTTTCGTGGCAGATACTGGGTCTGTAATCTCCTTTTCCAGCTCAATTTACTGATGAGAAAACTGAAGCAAACAGACTTAAGTGCCTTGCCCAGGGTCATACATACAAGTAAGTGTCTAAGGCCAGAGTTGAACTTAGGTCTTCCTGACTCCTGGGCTGGCACTCTACCTACTGTGCCATCTAGGTGCCCACTTTAAAGGTCAACCAACGACATAGACTTTAGCACCTCTACAACTTGGTAAAATGTCTTTGATAGCTATTATGATTAAAAATTTCCTCTCCCTGGAGCTAAGATGATGAAAAATATCTCCAAACTTAATCTTGTTTAGGAGATCTGTGGTTTTTGTTGGGATAAAGTCAAAGTAAGAGGGGGGAAAAAAAAACAAAACAGGGACACAGTATATAACAGCAGCACAAGAAGATAATTTGACAGATTTAAAGACACTGAAATAAATCAACAATCAAAAAGCATTGATTAATTTCTTAATATGTGCCAGGCATGGTGCTATATGCTGCAGATATAAACAAGGTAAAATATATATATATATAGACCCTTCCCCCAAGGAGCTCACCTTCTAATGAGGGAGACAATATACAAACAACTATGGGGATAAAAAGCAAATGCATTGTAACGGGTGAGGGTAGTTTTAATGCGAAGGCAGCAGCAGGAGAGGAAAGGGTCAGGGAAACAACTACATCTGTATGTGTGTATATGTGTATGTATATATTTGTGTGTGTGTGTATATATATATGTGTGTGTATATGTATACGTGCGTGTGTGCATGTGTGTGTGTGTGTGTGTGTGTGTGTGTGTGTGCTGTGAACTTTTGTTACTTTATTTTCTTGAAAAAGCTTTGCCCTAGGGAGTCAAAAATAAACTCTGCTCCCATCTCTTAACTTGGCAATTCTGGTAAACTTTCCATACAACTCAATTTCTATGTCTATAAAATGGGAATATTACCAACTACCTTTACTTTTTGAGGACCAGTTAAATCTTCAAAAGTGTATGGAATATGTTAGTATATAAACTTGATAAATGCTAAACATAAATATAATTATTAATATATACATTTATATATAATGCTAAATATATATATAAATTATATATATATTCATATATATAAAATGCTAAATATAAATATAAATGTTTGATAAATACAAAGTTGTGCAATATTTTGTCCTGGAACCCTAAAGCCATTTTCTCCATGAAGGATGTTTTTATAATGTTGTAAACTGAAAGAAAAAACACAACAATTATATACTTGTCATTATAGACTGGGCACAACTGCTTTGAAACGGATCATTGTGCATTGTAGCTTCAACAGCATATCTGAATTTAACCAAACTCTTAGGAAGCAGCTGGCGGACAGAAGAGAAAATCTGAGTGGTACAAAATGCTCAAGACAGTGATGAGCAATTCAGCGCTAAATCCTGCCAAGATTCCAAAATGCCAAGTGTAAAATCAAGTGGAAGTACTGCTAAATTTTCAAAGAAAACACTTTTGATGGAAGAAAAAGAGAGCTCATAAAAGGGTTACCTTAGTTGTAACTCTGTAGGTGATGAAAGTTTCAATTGTAGTAATGTGGCTTTCGGGATTATCAACTGTAATGAAAAGGTCCTTCGAGTCTGGCTCATCTTCAAACTTGTACTGGTTTATCATGGATAAAGGGGATGTAGGCATCAAAGGACTGAAAGAGTTCATGTCCATCAGGGAGGCATCCTAAGGAAGAGAACATTGGAAGATAGGATTACTCACGGAAATACTTCTATTTCTATGACTCCTAAACACCAACCATTTTAATGGAAAATGACAAATGTAATAAGACAGTAAACTGTAGCAAAGTCTACAAACTGCAAAGTAGTGCTATCTCTCTTATACAAAAGCGAAGTCCAACAGGAAATGTATTTCTGAGTCACGTCCAGTAATAGCAATGATGTATGCTGACCTTGCCACATTCCCTCATCTTGTCTCCCCTTGTGACCAATGGCATATTTCTAGAGTCAGCTGGTATATATATAATATAACCGATGGCAGGAGTGGGAAATGTACTGTAGATAACCAATACATGAGGAGGCTGGGTCTAAAACCCTGACTTAATAACCAGCTCCAAATAAAAGAATAGATATATCACAGTGAACGATGAACACTGTACAGTAAGCTGCTTATAAACACTGTGGATCCAGGGAAAGAACACTAGGCTATAAAGAGTTGAGCAGGTCTGACAATACATGGCCAACTTTGGTCAAGTCACAGCCTGGGTGGGGTGAGAAGGAGGGGGTGAGGGTGCCAGTTTCCTCATTTTTTAAAAAACAGGCTTAAACTAGGACCCGGATACCAAAAATTAGTCCTGCGTGAGGGCTAACTTGAGATCTGCCTGACCCCAGGGTATAACCTGAAATTTTGGGCAAAAGTTATTTTTTCTCTAACCAGCATACATGAATCAACTAACTATCACCATTGTAAAATTGACATGTTGGTCAAGGCTGGAAGATTTAGATCATTTAACAACTATAATGGAAGGTAAATTAAGTTCAGCCATCTAAGATATATATATGATACACAAGATATACATCACATGGACCAGTACTGAAAAAGTTGGATACTCAGACCTACTGAACTCTGACTTCCTTTCTAGCACTTTCCAAGCTGAAGTCACTGTCTTCTTTTTTTTTCTTACTACAGATGATCAACAAATGAAAAAAAATATTATGTCAAAAAGGCCCAAATAATAGTTTGAACCTCAGTTTTCCTACAAATTGCATCAAAAGAATTAACAAGAACAGAGGTGTTTAGATACCAAGACAAAATAAAACAAAGAATAAGGTAGCCTTTGCCCTACAGAGTCTTACAAACTAGGTGAAGAGATAAAACATACAGGAAACAAAAAGATGAATAACTATGGGAGATGCAAACAGTAGTTAGAGACAGCAACAGATAAGATATCAGGAGAGTACTATATGATCCACCCCTGATTGAATTGAAGACAAAAATGATTTCAGGTCTTTCCAGGAAGGCTAGGTCACTTCAGACTGGCCAGGACTTGGACAGACTGGAATGAAAGCTGGGTATTCTAGGTCACTTAAGTGGCATGACTGAAAAGGTATGGGTGGGAAATATTGAATGTAGGGAAGGAAATGGTAGGAGAGGAAGACTTGAACAATATATTTGGTCCAGATGGCAAAAGATCCAAATTAAATCTACGTTTTAAAAAAAAAAAGTTAAACAGATTGATAGGAAGGAAATTAAAATTTATAACTATATAAAATATAAAATATATAATTCTATGAGTCCTTCAAGTTCCTGTGTCTCTGAAGAAATACTGATTCAGCTTATTCCTGGGATCCCAAAGTCATAGGATTTAGCATAGGATAAGACCTTAGAAATCATTTAGTGAAACCCCCTCATCAGATAAGGAAACTGATGCCAGCTAAGGGGAGAGGAATGACATGCTTAAAGTCACACAGTTACAAACTGATAGAACAGAGATTCAAGCTCACCTCTTCTCACTTTAAATATAGAGCTCTTTTCCATGCACCACCATCACAGCTCCTCTCCTTACCACTATGTGACCTTAGGAAAGTCATTTAATTTCACTAGGCCTCAGTTTTTCATTTGCAAAATTAGAGGGCTGGCCTTAGATGGCCTCTAAAGTAAACTCTAAGCTTTAAAATATGATCCTATACTCTATGACCTTGAAACCCCATCAAGTGATAAATAATCTCCAAATTAGATTCTAAGCAACTTGAGGGCAAGGATTGTCTTTTGTTTCTTTTTGTATCCCCAGTGATTAGCTCAGTGCCTGGCACATAGTAAGTACTTATAAATTTTTTTTTAAGGCAATTGGGGTTAAGTGACTTGCCCAGGGTCACACAGCTAGTGTCAAGTGTTTGGTCTGACGCTGGATTTGAACTCAGGTCCTCCTGACGTTAGGGCCGGTGCTTTATCCACTGCGCCATGCACTCATAAATGTTTACTGAATTTTTGAACTGAAAAAACTCTTAAAAAGTCCCTTCCAGAGTTAGCCATTTAAAAAAAAATTCCAAAATGAAAAAAAAAACTGAGAAAAATGATGATCTATTCCAAAGTATAGGCCAGACATACAAAAACTTGCATTGAAACTGCCTGTTCTGATTAACTATTTGAGTTGGGGCCTTTCAAGCTTCATCTTCCTACCTAATTACATTACAGATAATTCCACTGGGTTAAATGATAGGTTCAAAATTAACAATCAGTTTTTTCTGGCTTTTAAAAACACAGCATTTTGTGGAGGAGGAAAGTATGCATGATTTTTGCAAAGTTACAGAATATAGCAAGCCTAGTAAGGCATCTGAGGAATGTTTCCATATCAACCCCCCCCCCCAAAAAAAATGAAATTGCAGCCATAAATTCAGGAATATTTGAGATTTCTGAAGGATGGACTGATACGTACAGGCCATTTCCTATGCATTACTGAAGTTTCGAGCAAAACCCTGACAATGGGTATTTTTCATAATGGATTAGGAAGATCTCAATTTGTAAGAGGCTTGCACTGGGTCACGAACAACACAAAAATGTTTTGTTGCTAATTCCTTTTGTTTGCTATTGTTTTTGGTTTTTAGAGAAAAAAAATAATTAGCTAAAAATGAACTCTTGCTAACCTTTTGCAGCACATTCTTTTTGAGGAAATGAGAGGATGAGTCAGCAGAGATGACAAAGATCTCTAATCTCTATGAAAAGCCGTGTCCATTCCTTTGAAAACCTTGAGGCTTGGATTCTAATGTCTTAGGGCCAATACCGCAGCTGTGATTTTACAGTGTTTTAGGCAAAAAATCTTTGCATTTTCTCTTCCAGATTTTGAAGAGAAGTACTAAACTCCTTTGTTTTATATAAAACCAATTAGTATAATATAAACAAAAGGAAACCATCTGAAAAAAAAAAATAAACACTTTAGCCAAATTTGAGTAAGTGAAATAAAGGGGATAAAGTTAAGTGTTTCACTGCTAAAACTGTTCCCTACTCCTCAATGCCAATTTTCCAGATGATAAATTTATTTACTATGGAACAAAGTTTTTAGCACCAATACTGAGGTAAAAGGATATAGGATCACAGATAGAGCTGGAAGGGAGCTCAGAGGCAAAATAGATTCATTTTCCAGATGACAAAACTGAAGCCCACAAAAGTTGTGGCTTCTCCAAGATTATGTAATGTGACGAATAACTGACAGGGAAACTGAGGCTGAGAAAAATTAAGTGACTTGCTCATGGTCATGTGGCTGCTAAGTGTAAGATTTGGGATTTGAACCTGGATCTTCCCTAAATCCAAGTTTAGCCAGCACTCTTACCTATTATACCACAAAGAATTTCACCACTAAGTTCCTTTTTCAGTACTGGACCTTAATGCTATAAGCATTATCTTAGTGAACTGTCATCATTACTAAATGAGTCTCAGTTCTGCTGGAGAGCTGTTTAATATAGTCATTCCTGGAGCTGGGAGAAGAGAACTGAATTGGTCAGTTTCAAAGAAGGTTAAAGATTCTGTTTGGGCTCTGTTACTACAAAAATGGATTTAAAAATTTAGAGCATATTAAAGAAAAGTACAGCTACACTTTAAAATAATTAATTGATTAGCATGATTTCTACTATGCCTCTGATAATGGTAAACATCCCAGAAGAGCAGCAGAATGGAAAGCTGATGGCTCCACCTTCTAGATTCAAACCTGGAACTGGAGAAAGCTTTATCCCTCACTAACATGCTCCTCAGAAACCTCTCATCAATTTGACATAAACCATGCAAGTTATTACTGGATCTCATAGGCCATCTACACACAAACAGCTTTTTGCTTCTTCCCAGCAAAGAGAAAGTCACTGAGAGGAGTGTGCTAAGTTAGAATGCTGGCATGAAAAGCCCATGCCAGTAAAAGTGCTGATGCGAAAGAAACACGCTCACCAGGCATGGAGACATCTGGCTAAAAAGCAACTTGATGAGTGGAAAGAGTTTGAGAAACCAAGCCTGTTAAAGAGGGACACTCATCTCGACCCGTCTAAAATTAGACTCACCAGCTGTGTTTTGGTTTAAAAACCCCTCCAATCTGCCTGCTTATTACAATAATAATAATAATGCTGAGGCAGGCCAGGAGCAGACCACGGCTGGAAGTGTGATTTAGGGAAAAGGCTGTCTGTGACATGCTGTGAAAGTGGGGATGAGGCACTTGACCTTCCTTGGCCTAGTTTCTCTTCCATTAAAAAAGAGTTTAAGACAATAATCAGTGAGCTTCCTTCTCTAAGGAAAGGGTTGTCCGAGAAGTCCAGGTGTGCAAGGCCCCAGGGACTTATCAGCTCACTAAGCAACCAAGGCCCTGCTCTAGCTACAGTTCTCTTCTTTAAAACTCCTTTAAATAGTAGTTGTACACTGACAAAAATAAACTTCTAGAAATGGAGATCGGTTTTGTTTTTATTTCGCATGTTGTAGATTGTCCTCATATGAGCTTCTAGTGCAATACGCATGTTTAAATGTGTCCACATGTATAAAAATACACCGCTCCAACCTTCAATTCAATAAATATTTATTACAGGGAGGCCTGTGTTAGCATTGAAGAGAAAAACAAACAGTTGCTGCCCTCAAAGAACTTATTTTCTAGGAAAGAGGAGATAAAACACACATACAGATAAGGAAACAAAAATTACATGCAAAGTAATACATGAGATTAAAGAGTAAGTGTGGTATACTGGATAGAAAGCCAGCTTCCAGAAGCCCTTTGGTGACACATAACTGGCTGGATGACTCAGACCAGGCTGCTTAACTGAGTAGGCGTCAATTCACATAAGTAGAGGGAGTTCCCCTTCAGGAAAAATGAGGTCTAATTTAAAAAAACAAAACAAATAACTGAGAGGATCTGAAAAGTCAGGGGGGAAGGGGGGGAGACAGGGCAGCCCCTTAGCTGTGCTCAGAAGAAGTTAGGATCTTAAGAAATGGGGGTGAGGAGGAAATGTATTCTGGTCAGAACCAAGGAAGAGCAGCAAAGCCCCCTGGACAAAATGGCTTGGAACGGTATTTCTTCAGCCTATTGTGTTCTAAGGAAATGCCCCAAAACGCCAAAACAACTTCCCCAGGTCCCCACAAAAAAAAAAAAAGGCAGAAAATTTGCCTCTGGCTACAATGCTATTTTGTGTCCAAGTTCTTCCAGTTCACCTATCAGATATCAACACCTGTAAGCTTTCTAAATTATAACAGTATGAGAACACGATAAAACAGAAAAGATAGTATCATTTCTGCTGATCTCATTTTTGGACAAGAAGATAACACAATATATATAGTACCCATCTGCCATACAATGCAAACACACTGCACACAACACACGAGTTCTGTGCTTAACCAACTAATAGATAAATGCTGAAGGCATAGAGAAATTTTTCTAAGATCCCAACTCTAGGACAGCAAGGTTGGTCATGTCATGTTAACCAATGCATGGGATACCTTTACTGGGAAGAGGAACAGAGCTTTAACCTCAATGAGTTAATGAATAATGGGGCTAAGATTTCTTTCTGCAGGATTGCAATACCCCAGAGATATCTTTAAGCCTAAGCATGCCCACTGAAATGAAGGGTAGAACAGTTACCATTTTATTATTTTATACTATTTCAGTCTTTGTCACTTTTCCTGAGTGGTATGCAAAAGTTCAGGTGATTTTTGTGGGCTTAAAAAAAGAGGGAACTAATGCTCATCATTAGGAAGAGTAAGGCAGCACTAAGAAATAGCTCAAGTTTTAACCAGTGCATCTCAGAGTCATATTCAAGATTATCAGTAATACTGGAAGAGCTTATCAACATAGTCTTCTAGTTCTGTAAGAATATGGCAATTCGATGGCTTATAGACATAGTTTTGTGGGAGGTTTTGCTTGTTTTGTTTTGTTTTGGTTTTTTTGGTGTTTTGTTTTTTTTTTAAATGCATGAGATGGCTCACATTCAGTAGCTACTGTGAGCCAGGGACTATAATCTTTAAATATTCATGCAATAACACTTAGAAAAATTATGAATCTTTTTTATATGACTGAGGCTGAAAAAAGTTTCGATGAGCTGAAAATGTCATTATGAAATTCCACTGGGGCATCCCTCCAAATACCTGAAAGTTGTCATTTCCTAGTTATCCCGACAGGCTAAACAGAAAGCCAAAATCAAGAAGGTCGTGATGTCTTTTGGAAGGTTGGCAGAGAGAGTCTATTGACAAGGCAGAGTCAAGCCAAAAACCAAATTAAAGCTAATTTCCAATTTTTCCAGTGACTATGAGACTAGGAAGGAAAGAATGAGATCAAATTTATGTCATTGGTTTGTTGGGGTTTTTTTTTTTCCTATTTTGGTCTGGACCTGCAATTTCTATCAGTGTGGTGAATTTTCGGTGATAAAATTTCCTCCACTGATGCAACTTGTTTGAAACTTGTAATTTAGAATTATCCGTGGTCACAGAAATTGACTTGGCCAGAGTCAAGTCTGTATCAGAAGCAGAACACAAATCCATGTCTCTGTGATTTTAAGGCTGGCCCTCTATAGTTGGAGCAATATCCTAGCCCCTGTACCAATGCAATCCAGGCAATTTTTTTTCTTTAAAAGGTATTGGAAGCATCCTCAAGACCTGGCTGGCCCATGAGATTAAAGACCAGGTTGACTCATAAGATTAAAGACCAGGTTGTTGACATCACTTGCTGGTTGCCTGAGTATAAAACAGCCACAAGGAGCTCCAGGAGCCATCTCTGATATTTTGGAAAACAATGGCCAACTCAGGTTCAGGAGGTCTGCTCAGCTGAATTAATTTGGTGTTCTTCATGTAGGTCTTTGATGAACATCCTTTCTGGGACAGGCTAAGTAAGTCTCCTTTTGCGAACTGTTGAATGACCTTTGAAGTGTCTCATTTTATTTCATTATCAAACTTTAACTACAAAGAGACTGGTCTGAGACAGACTCAGTTCAGAAGTGTGTACTATGCCATGTTACATCAATGTTACACAATAAATGGCAAAAAGAAAGATCACCAACAGCAATGACCCATATTGGAATCAATCAGCCAGCGCTGGAGCCATACTTCCCACAACACCATCATGTGGGCCGAGGTAACAGACATGTTACCTAGCTAAATGCCCCATTACTTTGCTATAAGATGTGCTGAGAATAAGTAGGGAAGGCAGAAGATATGTTACCAGTCTCACTGAAGCAAAAATGTGGACGATTTGGCATACCTGTGGTCAGGCGGAAAAACAACAAGCCAACCCAATACACAGCAATTACAAATGGAATGACGCTTTTAGGAAAAAGACAATATGGCAGATTGTGAGGTTAAAGAGACACACCTACAAATTGGAGCAAGTCCTACAAATTGAGGCTCTAACCACAAACCAAAGTATAGTCTTTACATTTGTATGCTGTGGAAATCATTTTGGCCATACCTGTAAATGTGCCCAGCAATACTGTCAGCAGCCTCCCCTTCACATAAGTAGGATCAGAACCTACGTACTTGTTTGTAACAGGAATGCCATTAGGCCACTGAAACTATAAATTCGAGTTGCTCCAACATCTAAACTCCAAAAACCCAACATCCCAGGAAAGTAGAAGAGAAACGAATACGTCTATGTAGAACTCCAGCAAACGCCAAGATGAAAAAAAAAGATTTTGCCAATCTTTGTCCTCCTTTGAGAGGCAAAGTGGTATACGTGGATAAAGCACTGAACATAGTTAGAAAGACCTGGATATAAATCCAACCTCAGACACTAACTCTTTGGGTGTCCCTAGATAAGTCACCCACCTCTCTTTGCCTCACTTTCTTCTTCACTAAAATGAGAGAGGTGGGCTCAATGGCTTCTAAGGTCCCTCCCAGTTCTAAATGTGTGCTCCTATGACCTATATTCCTATATGGCCCATTCCTATATATGACATTTTATAAGTGATTTGGCAGTCAGGGCACCACCCTAAAATCTTACTGAATGTATTTAGCTTAGTACAATCTATAAATCACTTTTAGCTACCCTTGAAATTCTTCTCCTACAGGAAGCCTTCCTTGACTAATTTAACTATGAACAAGCTGAATTTACTTTAAATGTATACATAAATATTTGCAACATTATCATGATCTACATTATCAGGTCTCCAAGGGAAGGAAATAACATATTCTTCACATCCCTTACTATGTAGCCATTGATAATCACTGTCTCCATTTCCTCTTCTCTCACTCATTTCTAAACTCTCAGCGTTTGGCTTCCAGCCTCATCATTCAAATTAAACTGTTATCTCCAAAGTTATCAGTCATCTCTTAATTGCCAAACCTAACAGGCTCTTCTTAGTCTTCATCCTTCTTGACCTACTTATGGCATTTAATATTGTCGATCATTTTCTCCTCTCTGGGTTTTCATGACACTACTTTCTCATGCTCAGTTACCTTCACTGGATCTTCTTTATACTCTCTTTCATCAGTTCCCTTAGATTCAATTATGCCTAGACAGATGGTCCCCAGATCTTTACATCCAGCACTGGTCTCCCTCCTAAACTCCAGTCCAACATCAGAAATAGTCTATTGGACATTTCAAACTGTATGTACCATATATAGACAAGACATCTCAGACTTAATATATATAAAACAAGCCTAATGTTCTTTCCCTTCAACCCCTTCTAATAGTACTAGTAATACAATAATGATGATAATAACTAGAATTTATACAGTGGCTACTATGTTCCAGGTACTGTGCTAGATGCTTTACAAATATCTTATGTGATCCCCATGACAACCCTGTGAGGTATTAGCCCCATTTTACAGCTAAGAAAACTGATGCAAATAGAGCTTAAGTAGATAGACTGGATTGGATGGATTTTCCAATCCATCCTTAATCCCAAGGTCACACAGCTAGTAAAAGTCAGACGCTGGATTTGAACTCAGGTCATCCTGACTCCAGGCGCAACACTCTAACCATTGTACCACCTACATAGCTATCCTTACTACTACTGAAGGTACCATCATCCTCTCAGTAATACAGATTCATCCTCAATACTTCACTCTCTGATAAATTGCCAAATCTTGTTTCTATGTTTATGACATCTTTGGAAAACACCCCTTTCTAAACTTCATTTACCACCTAGTTCAGGCCCTTATCACCTGCACTATTGCAATAGCCTTCTAACAGATGTCCCTACTTCAAGCTTCTCCCTGTTCCAATCCATCCTCCAGCCAGTCTCCAAAGTGATTTTCCTAAAGCATGAGTCTAACCAAGTCTTCTCCTACTCATTAAACTCCAGGGCTTCCCTTTTACCTCCAGGACCCAAAATAAAAGTGTTTATTTGGCATTAAATGATCTTCATAAATTGGCCCATTACTATCTTTCTAATCTTCTTACATTTTTTCCCCTACAACCACTTACTCTATATCCCATCTCTGTGCCTCTGCACTGGCTGTTACCCTGTGACTGAAAACTTTGTTGCTCTCTTAGAGTCTCTGGCTCTGTTTACCTTCTTCAAGAGGTTCCTTTCATCTTCTTCTTCCTGATGCCCCCAAATTCTAAAGCTTTCCTCGCTAAAGTCATCTTCCCCACTCCCTGCATGTATCTTACATTCCTGGTGTCTCCCCCCCTTAGAACATGAGCTCCTTGAGAGCAGGGACTCCTTTTCCTCTTTATCTTTGTTACCCTACCCTTTAATATAGTTTCTGGCACAAAAGTTCTTAATTAAATACTTAATGATGGATTGATGCAGCAAGGCCAGTTTGCTGAATAAAATATAGTTCCTCCTCAAGTTAAAAACCACCAGGCCACAAACACCCAATTGAACCCTGTCTCCCCCCCTCCCTCCCCACTTCCAAAGACGCAGCCTGGTTCCTCATCTACCTTATTCAATACAATAACCGAGTTGGCATAAATTGATCTCCACCTAGTGGCCAGTGAACGGTACTTTCCCTTCCCCTCCCCCCTTTTCCTCTGCCTCTCCCTGCACACAGTTAAAAGTTAGTAAATACTTCAGCCAATGACTTTCCAGACTTTCTGACACATACACTTTCTCTTTTCCTTCTATTGTCCAAATAGCATAGGATAAAAATCTGTCTCCTCTTCATTCCAACTGTGACCCAAAGAATGACTTCTAATCTCAAATGATAAATTTAACGCTTACAACCGGTGAGAAAGACAGAAAGACAGACAGAAAGACAGAAAGAAAGACAGAAAGACAGACAGAAAGACAGAAAGAAAGAAAGAAAGAAAGAAAGAAAGAAAGAAAGAAAGAAAGAAAGAAAGAAAGAAAGAAAGAAAGAAAGAAAAAAAGAAAGAAAGAAAGAAAGAAAGAAAGAAAGAAGGAAAGAAGGAAAGAAAGAAAGAGAAAAGAAGGAAAGGAAGAAAAAAATAATACATTTGTAAATGAAATTAGAGATAAAATATTTGAGATTAAAACAACCAAGCCCTGGAAATCACTTTCTGAAGCTCTATAAAACTTTCATCTCCACTTCATCCTCTACTTAAAACTTGCTTTCCTCAAATGCCAACATTCAAGATGTAATAAAATGCTATTTTTATTCTACTGAAGTTTTTTTTCTCTTATAAGTCGTAGAGCAGTACTGAAGCAGTAAGAATTCTCTGCTGTTTTTCATTGCAAACACATAATATTTCAAAAGCAGTATGTTTTTTATTGGCTAGTCTGGGAACTTAATGACAATTTTTAACACTGTCTCTACAGGAAAGGGTATTTTGAGTCCTAAACTAAATGATTTACAAATGAACTTTTGAGACATAAGCTGCTTGTGAGATGGAGATAAAAGGATGGCAACTTACTTGGGCATAACTGTTGTTGACACTATTTACTGCGAAATATGAAAGTAAATCAGTAGTATTCAACATCGAAGGAATCAGAGGGAAAATAGACACACTAATGCAGTTTCGGTGGAACTGTAAATTTGTCCAACTGCTCTGCAAAACAGTTTAGAATTACCAATCAATAAATAAGCATTTATTAAGTGCCTAATGTATGTCAGGCACCGTGTTAAGTACTGGGGATGAAAAAAAGATAAAGACAGTCCCTGTCCTCAAGGAGCTTACAATCTAATGGCGGAGACAACCTGCAAACAATTATATACAAGGCAATCTATATACATATATAAAATAGATAGGAAAAAACTGTCAGAGGGAAGGTAATGTACTTAAGAGGGGTTGGCAAAGGCCTCCTGTGGAAGGTGGGACTTCAGTTGGGACTTGAAGGAAGCCAGAGAGGTCAGTAGTTAGAGCAGAGGAGAGAGAGAGCATTCCAGGCATAGGGCACAGCCAGAGAGACACAATAAAGGTAACTATACTATTTAGACCCTATGACACAGAGATCCTGTTCCTGGAAATGTACCACAATAAAGTTCAAGAAAAAAGCTAGGTTCAATACATGCCAAAATACTGGCAGCATTGTGGCAATAAAGAAATGGTAACAATGTAAGTGCCCATGGATTAGGAAATGGATGAATAAAATACGGTTTATGCACGTAACTAAATATGGTTGCCTTGTGAGAAATGATGAATATAAGAAATTCATATGAATTGATGCAGTAAAGTAATGAGAACCAGGAAAACAATACATATGTCTAAAGTAATGTAGCTGAAAAGAATACTGTATATTTATAATAGTTCAAGATGGGCTGCAAAGAAGAGTTGACAAAATAAGTCTCTCACTCCCAAAGTAAGGGACTATGGATTTGGAATTTTGTACATACTAAAATAAAGGGCCACCATTTCAGTTAGTTTTTCTTTGTCACAAAAAAAGGTCCACTGCTTGGGATGGCAGGGGTGGGGAGCAGAGACAGTAAGACTTAGGATTCAGAGAACTGTGACATAAAAACCAAAGGCACTGTAATAGTTCCATATAAATAAGTAAATAAATCACTAGAAAGGTGAATTAACCTAGTGTATAGAGTCAGCTTCAGAACCAGGAAGAATCGGGCTCAAGTCTTGATTCTGACACATATAGGCCATGTGGCTTGGGCAAGTCATCTAACTACTTAGAGGTCTGGACAATTTTTGAAGAATATAAAGACAATAATATGCATTGGTAGAGGAGGTTTATCTTATAGGAAATTCTCTATACCAAGGAAATCACAGGTCTAGTCATTAATCAGGTTAATTAAAAAGAAAAATTCCCTTTGGGTATGCATCTTTTTTTGGTTTTTGTACCTAACTAATAACAAAAGCGAGGGAAGAAATTTACTATAAAGGATGCTGCATGTCTGAATACAGAGTGAGAAATTTATTACAGTTGCCAGGGATTTTAATGCTGAGTGTTTTCTTACTACCATACTTTTCTGCCACCTGGAAACAGAACAAGGCATAAATACGCATATGTTTTCATTGATGATGGTTTACAAACATTTATCAAAAGCTAAGTTTATGTGTATATGTAGTTCACTCACCTCAGTAAGGGAGCATAACTGCCACAATGGTTCAATGACTATCAATTGAGGAACAGGGACAGGGTTCTCCCTAGGCAGCAATGGTAATTGTTCATTTAAAGTAAATACGTGACTTATGTAAACAAATTAAAATCCTACCTCTTACAAGGTACTGGGTGAGGGAAGCAGGGAGAAACTGTTGATACGTCTAAGTTTTACTAAAGAAATGCCATTTCAGCTATACATTAGGCCACATATAAAGTAAACCAGCTTGAGAGAAGATTATACTATCTCCTTTTGAACTCAGTTTACTTCTTCTCCTTTCCTTTGTCATCAGCTTAGGTTTGCTGCCATGTCTTCTAAAGAAGAACTGTTGAGACCTGTAAAAAGAAGTTGTTTCACAAATACTAAAGGTAAATAAGGCTATTTTGGTCATTGGGATATCTGCTTTTACTTATTAGAAAACACTTCAATTTCAGCTGTACAAGCTATCCAACTCATGAACTAAATGGGTATTGTTCCAAAAGTTCATTACTAAGTCTCTTTGCAGCTGATAATGCATTTTCTTATATAAACACCATTATATGTGGTGATTAGGTTTCTAGGTCAGCCCACAAAAGTCCATTTAACTCATAAGGTAACTAAAATAGACAACCAGAAGTAATGTTAATAGCAGTATTAGAATTGACTTTTATATAGTACTTTAAATTTGCCAGTGCTTTACACATATTAATTAGTTTGAGCTTCACAACCCAGAAATACACATCTCAGTTAGATGTGATAGGTGATAATAGCTCTATTTTACAGATGAGGAAAAGGAGATTCCACAAGTTTCAGTGACGTGCCCACAGGCTATGATGTATGAGGGGTGGGATTTGAAACCAAGCCTTCTGCCACCTCCTACAAGGAACCTTTTCTGATCTCTGATAGTAAATGTTTAAGAACTGACTGGGGGAGGGGAGGAGGAGAAATTATTCACAAGATACATTTTTCAAGCTTAATCTGCATTATTAACATTTTCTCCATCACTTTAAGTCTAGACAATCAATAAAATAACAAATCAAGCCCTGATTCATGATGTGTGTTGATTTCTTGGGTATGAATGCTCACACTGAAAAATTTAACAATCACCTCTTGAAAGTTCCAGCTGGGCGCGCACATCTTTGTGTATACATAATATCTGCTGAAATGTGTGCATTCCTTCCTTTTTAAAACATAAGTTCCTTGAGGACAGAAGCTGTTTCATTTCTTTTTCTTTATATTCCCAGTACCTAAGATTTATGCCAAGCATATAACAGGCATTTAATAAGTGCTTGTTGATTGATTCCTGATTAACTCTATCCATTGAACCAATTTGCCTTTCCAAAATCTAACAAGTAAGTGTAAACGTGATTTCTACAGGAGTTTGAATCCTGAGTTCTAACTCAGGATGCCAGGCATCCTGGAACCAGGATTAATGTTCTTTGCCTTGAGCTGACCACCTCTAGAGCGCTCAATTCGTTCTGGGCACCAAATCGAACGAATGACAGTAAAAGAGGTGTATTCCATACTCCTCCCTAAATATTTACAGAAGGCCTAAGCTTGATGATTGACTCATCCAGAGGTATAAACTAGAAGGGAACAAAGTCTCGACACTGCTATTGAATGAAAAACAGCCTGGTTAATCAAGTAGGGAAGCATGGAGGGCTTCCAGGTATTGACTAAAATTGAACTGGGGCTAAATTGGAAGTATACTAAGATCGACAGAGGAAACTGTCATATCCTACAGTTTTTGCATAAAATAGTAAGCTAGTTCAGAACCCAAGCAGCATTTGAATGCCTGATGGCCAAGAAAAAAGAGCAGTCCAACCAAGCCATTAACTAGAAATCTCTTTGGGGTGGGGGAGAGGAAGAGGATGGAGACAGAGGTTAGAGAAAAACCTCTGTCTCCTCCCCAGCCTCACTGACCAGACTTGCAGCACCTCTTAAATGTCCGTTTCAACCCCACATGTGGTCATGAAAAATTTGGCAAAATTTGGCAACAGTAAAAGGCTTCTGAATGCATAATGACCAAAAATTAATTCAAATTCAAATGCATACATGAATCCTAGGTGTTGCAACCTGCAACTTTCCAGAAGCCTCAGTTCTGAATACAAAGCATTCGCATGTTGCCCTGGGCATGCCCTCAAGCTATGCAACTCCCCAAAAGGAGTCGGGAGCAGAAAAAGTTTAAGAAGCCCTGGACCCAAGGATGATTATATGAACCTCAAAGGGCCAAGGGATTTGGATTTCTTATCAGTGTTCTAGCAATGGTTACATTGGGAACTAGGGACAAACAAGGATATTGAGAAAAGATAGCTTCAGGACTCTAGGAACCCAAAAGAAAACAACACCATGCCCAAGGGAAGTTCATAAGGCTCTATGAATGGGACAAAGGATTTCTAGCAAAGCAACTTCCAGAGCTGTGAGGAGTTATCCCTTTCCCACATCATCTGCTCCAAGTTTGAATCCACTTTCCCCAGCCTTTGGATGTAACTTTGGAAGAGTGTGCCCCTGCTTTGAAATGATCTGCTTAGGAAATGCTTGTTTCTAATGGCCCATTAAGTCTGGCTAGTAAGTGATATCAAATGATAATCATTAGGTCGAGCATCCTGATGGGGAATTATTAGCTACCGTGTGAGAAAAAAAAAAACATGCCCTAGGATCCTGAGGAAAGAAGCCAGTTGCCAGGATCCTAGGATGCCAGTGCAAATGAGCAGTGAAAGAAAGGGACTTGAGTCTTTGCTACATCAGTAACCTAGGATTTCAAAAGGAATGCAATCTGAATAATGAAGGAACTCAAAATCAAGTCATGAACATCAATTTATGGAACTGGTGTTATCTAAGGCTAGAGAAAAGAAGGCTTTGGTGGGAGTGGTGATGGCTATCTTTAAGTAACTAAAGGTCTGCAATGTAGAAGAAAGATTAGACTTCCTCTGGAAAAGCTACAAATATGCAGCAGTATGCAAAAACTTGGTGCAAAGTAAAATAATCATATTAATTTTATCTCTAAAAGTTTGAAATATTTAATATTTATCACATATTACTTGTTTTATATAATTTGCCATCATTAAAAATGACCTCCCCCCCCCCATTTTCAGTATTCTAGGTTTTCTATTGTCTTGCCTATGGCAAGCATTTTTTTCTTTCATAGTAAAGAATAGCAGTTTTTTATTTATTTTTTATTTTTCTTACTACTCCTCTCACTACTCTTCCAACTTCAAGAAGGCTAGTATGCACTGCGAAAAACTCAGTAGCAACCTTTCTATTTGCCAAGTCCCTCTGAAGGACTTACTTATTTTCCAATATTACTTAGGTTATTTCAAAGCAATAGCTTGTTAATTCATTTTCATTCTCATCTAAATTTTCCTTTACACTTCGATGCAACTGAGATTATTTCATTTTGGCCTTAAATGATTCCTGAAACACAACTTTCCCAGACCAAACCAAAAACTTCTGCAATATCTCTAGCAGTCATTGAGGTGTGCTCTCTGAGAATTACAGTGCTTGAAGGTTTCCATGCTGTAATATCCATTCTTAATAGCCATAGAATTAAAAGCACAACAAAGGAGGGCAATAAACCACAAGTGTATGGCATGAAATACAGCAGTCAACTGACAGCACCAACTGAAGCTGGGGAAGCTAATTCAATCTAGTTTCAGTTGATCAAGTCTGAAAGTTCTATGTCAGCCCAGTATCAATAGAAGTATACACATGACCACTGGAGTCACAAAATGAAACTATATTAAAATTGTTGCTTGTCTTAAGTAATTCAGACATCATAAAAAGTTGTAGAGAGGTAGATATAAATTTCAAGTCAGAAAATTTTATAAAAATCACAACTATCCAAAACCAGAACGGGCTGTCCCAGGAAGGAGTACTTTCCCCCTCCACCTTCAAGCAAACTGGATAACTACATGCAGTAGAGGGTATTCTCATTCAGATACAGGTTGCATGACAAGGCTTCTGAGGTCTTTTTCAACTGTATGATTCTATGATTAAATTATTATATACTCAGAGCTAAGAAAACTACTTAACTCCTATTTTACTTCATTTTTCTCTGCCAAGAATAATCATCTTTGGACTGGAAACGAGAGACCAAAAATAAATGGCTAACAAGGATTTGAAATCTACAATAAGAAAAGGGAGAGCAAGAAACAACTTCAGATACCCTCAAAGAATCCAAGTCACCAGGCCAAAATGAACCGAAAGAAATGGCAAATGTGATTATGGAGTCATTGTCAGTGATCTTTGAAAATCATGAAAAATAGGAAAGGTGACAAAGGATTGGAGAATGGCAATTTTTTTTTTTAGAGAAAAGAAAGTTTGCAAAAAATTGTCCTACTATGTACCAGACTTGATGCTAAGTGCTTTATAGATAATATTTCATTTGATCCTCATATTACACGCATAAATACACTTCCTAACTGTTGTCTTGTGTACCCATCAAAACAGACATTAGATCCAAGATCCTGATTAATTTAAGCGCTTCTTATTGCTATAAGAAATTGACAGCTTCTCCATTTAAATTTCCTTCATAAAATATTCTGCTGCTATTACATGCTTATGTTCAGTTGTCAGCAGACTCTAAACAAATGAACAATGAGATAAAAATAGCCTACAAAAGTAGCAAAACTAAGATTTGAAACTGCAGTCCTTGATGATCCTTTAAAATAATTCAGGATTTATTTTGTTTATGATTGGGTAATAGTGGATAGTAGGCTGTGATAAATACCACATCCCTTACAATTTTAACTTTCCAAATCACCAGTTCTGTTGAATCACCATTTGTTCTGGCTAAGATCTCCACCAATGCCTTGGTAATGAGGAATTCTGATTTATTAAGTAAACTAGTTAACAGTGAGTTAAAAGCCTTTAAACATATAATTTAACTTTTTACTGTCCAACTCTTTGTATGAGTTATAGAGCCCTTGGGCAGCTAGGTGACGCAGTGGATAGAGCACCAGAGTTGGATTCACGAAGATCTGAGTTCAAATTTGAACTCAGACACATAACACTCACTAGCTGTCTGACTCTGGGCAAATCAATTAACCCCAATTGCCTCACCACAACAAAAACAAAGGAAAAAAAGTTATACAGCCCTAAACCACAGTTAGTAACTGCCAAGGTTAAAATTTAATAGATGCACAAAAAAAAAACAAAACTGGTCCACTCCTAGATCACATGGACCATTTGTAAAGCAACAGAAAACTACTATGTCAATTACTCTAGAGCTGCACATATGCCAATGGCTATCATGATCAAACTGTAACTCTATGAATCTTCTCCAGAATATCAACAGAAAAGAAATCACACAGTTTCAATATTAAGAATCCCTGGCTTAATATTGTGGGTGATTAATTTATAAATTATTTGAGGGCAGGAGTGAAGGTGTTGATCTTTCTCCCCTCTAGCACTCAGCACAAGGTGTATAAGTGATTAATAAAAGTTTGCTGAATAAGTGAATTAATGAAGAAAAGTACCATTCATATTCTCAGTTCAGAAGGTAGTCTTGCAGGGATAATATCACTGCAATTTCATTCTCTTCTTAATTTTATTCCAAGCTTCTAACAAAAATGTAGACACGTGCAAATTTCTTGTGCATTGTTATAAAAAGCTATGCTTTCCCGAACTACTTTTAAATAGACCTGTTTCTCAAATTATAATCTTCCACTGACATATTCCAACCATGAGTAGCCATTCTATAATACCTCTTAGATTGTTTCTATCTCCTTGCATTACGGTTGAATTTACCTGCTTGTACTAACACTTCTTGTTCATTTTCTTTAATCTATCAGATAAAATATTTGTAAAATGTAAAATGGACAATAGTCATGTGAGGCTTTTAAAAAGTCTCCTGACTCACTTTCACTTATTTTCTTCTGGGAATTACTAGGAACCTGCTTCATCATTGTTCTTTTTTATCTCTCTTCTTTTTCCTCCACAGTATCCAGTTTTATTGTGGATATTTCTCTACTTTTTCCCTCAAATCTGAGTTTAAATCTCTTGGTTAACTCAGTGACACTTCCTGCCAAAACTTCTTCCTTGTTTGTATAAGATACACCCTAGGCTTAGATCTTTTTATCAGGAATCTATCTTTGACCACAAAATGTGACTGGTTCTAGTAACATAAGCAAGATACAGTCTAGAAAGTTACATCTTAACATTTTAGAGCTGATTAATTTATTCAACAACTTATTAAGCATTTCCTCGGTTCAAAGTATTGTGCTAAGAGAATTATAAAGATAAAAGTAAACAAGATCCTAGGCTGTGAGTTTACAATTTTGTAAGAGAGATGATACCCAATTAAAAGTGAATGAATATTTATTCAAGATCAATATGTTTAAGATACTTGGCTAAGTCCTTGAGATACCCAAAATAAATAATTAAATCAATAGATGAACAAACAAATAAATGAATAAATCATAAAACATTCGCTGACAAAACATTCAGTGAGCTTATAGTCTACTGTAATGCATATGTACAGAAATAACTATTAAAAAGTGTTTTGAGAATTGAGTGTTAGGTCTTTTCTGGCTGCCAGAAGACATCAGAGAAAATGTCAGGAAGGGGTTAATATTTGAGCTGAACTTTGAAATATGGATAGGTCATTAACATATATGAAGTTTAACGAGATAAGGTAAGAGTTGAAAAGTTTTGAATGCCAGGCTAAGGTATATGTAGTAGTAAATAAACTACTTATTATTGGAAAACCTCTAGAATTTCACTGAAGGTTGTCAAGAAGTGAAGAGACATTATCAGAGCTATTCTATAAGATGATTTATTTGGTACTGACATCAATCAATTAAACAAACTATAAGTCTTCTAAAATATTGTCCCTCAGGTAAGGAAAGCCAAAGGACTCCTCTGCTAACGTTGTTCTCACTCCCACTGGTCTTTCAATTCCTCAGATCAAGTCCCATATCCATGAAGCCCATGAAGTGGTTTGACTGTCATTTGAAAATCAAACAGTAGCATTTGTAGTTCATATATACACGATTAAGTAAATTATTTTCCAACATAGATTTTAAGACCTTTGAAAACAAGAACTATCTCTTGTGTTTTTTAGATATCCCACAGATTTGGTCACACTGCTTTATGCCCAATATTTGTATATCCACTGAAATATAAACAGAGAGATAACTTAAAAGTCTGCAAACTGCTATTCCATTACTGTCAGACTTTATCCAACATTACTAAACCTTGAGCCTTGACAAATGCTCCATTTCAACCACATACAATCATTTTATAGTGTATAACCTTAGACACACTGAGTGGCAATGTGAAGGGAAAGAGGCCAACCAATCCTTGTGTTATGTGAACATGGTGTGTAAGTGTATTTAGAGCTGATTAATTTATTCAACAACTTATTCAACTAAATTGTCCCATGAGATCAGAGATCTAAGAGGCTCGCTGTATTACTTCTCACATTGGAACCTAAAGGAATTCTGTTTTTTTCCCCCACAGAAATTAGTTTTAACAGAAAGGTAAAGTGGGAGAATATTGTTAACATTCTATTTAAAGAACCTAATAATCCTAAGGGCATATGACACGAAGAACAAAAATATAGTATTGGATGTTTCCTTTTTCATTTAACATTCAGAAACTGAATATTATAAGCAAGACAATCCAGCCTTAGGAACAAAAAGATGTGGGGTGAGTCAGTTCTTGCCATCAAAAAGTTTACAATCTCATTCTTCTTTGAAGCAATTCAGGCTACACTTACCCACCTCTCTTCACAATCCTGAGTATAAAGGACTGGTTATAATTAAGTTCACTTACACAGGACCTCAATGTAACATTAACTGCTGCAAAAGCAGTGGTAATTAATACATTGTTGTAATGTCAACCAACTGCTTCCACTGAAAGAAACTTGAGAGAAGCCGGAGTTTCATGCACCCCAACCCCAAAAAGCATTTTCTTTTTTAAAGAATAACTATTGGTGAAAAACAGACAAGTCTGCAAGAATCTAGGGTCTCTCAATAATCCTGCAGAACATAAAGACCAAGGGCTCATGAGACATGTCATTGCTCTAATGATCGTGGGGAAACTAGTTTCCAGTCGGATCTCCCTCTCCATAAGTTGATTCTTTGGATCTCTTTACTATTTGAATCCCCTTCTATTCCCTCCAGGCTGGTGGTGGTTAAGGCAGGGCGACAGCGACGGGGCAGGGGTCCCTTTCCCGACTGGACATCTATGTGTAAAGCTGGGGCTTCTACTCTCGGTCTCTCAATCAAAAAATCTAGATCAACTTGAACCCTAGGCGGACACCCTCTAAGCCCCAAGCTCCCTCCTCTTCTGAATTCTCAAGGCAGAAGGAAAAGGAAGGCAACCGGGCAAGGACAGGGTCTGCTTGCATCTAACCACCCTGCCCAGGCAGGGGTAGTCTGGTCTGGCCAGGCGGTGGAGAAAGGGAAAGAGTCGAGGGTGCCGGGACTGAACTTTCCATTCTTGACCCTAGTCGGACAACAAAACTTTGCTGTCTTTGAAAGCGAGACACGCTCATAAGCACAAAGGGTCAAAGTGCGGAGAAAGGGGAGGCTGAGAATTGAAACCCCGGCTGCTTGATTCCAGGCTGCAAACTTCTTTCCGGACAAAGGCTCGGAGGCTTGCAAAGAGCCTCTGTCTTGCTTCCAGAAAGCTGCAGGCTTAAGACAATCGGAGGAGGAAAAGAGAAGGAGGACGAGGAGGAGAAGGAAGAGAAGGAGGAAAAGGAGGAGAAAAAAGAAGCTGAGGAGACCCCCACCCACCCCTTCCCTTCGCGTCCCTCCCCATCGCCCCCCCCAAATCTCCTGGCAGGACCAGGCCCCGCTGACAACCTCGGTGGCAGCTTCAGAAGAAGAGTTGGGAAGTTCCCCCTGAGACGCGCCCCCGCGCCTCCCGCCGCCTTCACCTTGCTGAAGACCTCCAGGTCATCCTCGTCCTCATCTAGGTCCAGCACCTCGGGCTGCAGCAGCACTGCAGCCCCACGGCCGCCACTGGGGCTCTCCCCGCCGCCGCTGCCCGCCCCGCCGCCGCCGCCGCCCGCTCCGCCCGGGGGCCCCGGGGAGAAGGGCTGCGGCACCCAGCTCTCGCCGTCCATCCCGTCCGTGTGTGAGAGCCCAGCCGGCCGCCCGGGCGGCTTCGACTCCCCCGAGCTTGCCCATTGGCTCGGCGCACATCCTCCGCCTCCCCTCCCCGTCCTCTCCCCAGCCCCTGGGCCCGCCGCGCTGCGCAGAAGCGGAACTACCGGGCTGAGAGCCGTGCTACGCGGCGCGGAGGCTGAACCGGGGCTGGGCTGCGCTGCGCTGGACTGGACTGGGCTGGGCTGGACTGGGCTGGGCTGGCAGCCGCAGCTGTCACGCCCTGGGCAGACCACTGGGGAGGCAGAACACTGCCCCGGGGTCGATGGGAGACGGACAGCCCCAGGGAGCGAAGAGCACGCAGGCCCTTAGGTTGCATGTGAGATCTCCCCAGCAGTGCTCCTCTGAGAAAGAGCAGGCTTGGAGGCTAGGAGAGGGGCCCCGAGGGACCCCCAAAGTACGAGGAAGACCAGATCATAGCGGTAGGGGGCGGGGTGGAGAGAGGGCGGGGAAGAATGCACAGAGTGGACGAACAGAGTTTTTTAGGAAAGGAAAGCAGAGGGCTCTGATTGAACAGATAAGTACTGGAAGAAGGGAGATGGCAGATTTCCTGTATTTCTCCCCCGTGTTCTCGTTCTCGTTCCATTGTGCTCAGATTATCAAGTGTATCTGGTTTACTTATGCAAAAAAGAAAACACACACACGAAGCTGTTTCA
>NW_020954565.1:1966729-2128189 GCF_900497805.2 Vombatus ursinus | reverse complement strand
TCTGCATGAAACAGAGGAAAGAGCTGGAAAGATGCCTGGACTTGGAGCCAGGGAATCTGGGTTTAAAAATCCTGGTACTTTAGTTACCTGAGGTAGGGATTGGACTGATGACCTCTAAGCCCCTTTCAGTTCCAATTCAGAGCCTAGTTTTACAGCTGAAAGGAAGAGGCCACGGAGTCCAACCACCTCATTTTAGATGAAGAAACTGCAGTCAAAGAGACTTCCTTGTCCAGGAACTAGAGAGGTAGTAAATGTCAGAGTCAGGATAAAAACAAGTCTTCTTGACGCCAAGTCCAGTACTCTCTCCACTGTGTCATGTAACTGCTACTATGTTCTTTGAGTATACTAGAATGGGAATGGCAGGGAAAATCCAGAATTGATGTCTGCTGATCTGGACTTGGCAGTAGGAAAACAAACCTGTTTGAAGCCTGCCTCATACACTGAGCTGTTTGACCCTGGGTAAATTGTGTAACTTCTCTGGACATCAGTTAACCTAAAATCTAAGATCCTTAACAGCCGTAAATCTGTTATCTTGATTTCCTCCTATATGTATATATGTGTGTATATATATATATATATATATATATATGCTGATATACCCATAAGTTGCCTCGCCCAATAGCTAAACGGCATTTATATAATGTCTTAGTTTGCAAAGTACTTTGCATTTGCTAGCTTATTTAATCCTGACAACAACCCTATGAGGTAGACACCATTATTAACCCCAAATTAAAGATGAGGAAACTGAGGCTGGGAGAGACTTTAGTGACTAGCCTGGTCTCCCTACTCCTTTAAGTGCCTGGTGCAGTCAAACTCGGGTCATCAGCACACTGCCCACAACGCCACCTAGGGGCCAATAGAAGGTAAGGTCTTTAAAGCAGGGAGAGTTCTAATTTTGTCGTTATATCCCCAATTCCTGGCATACAGTAGGTGTTTAAGGACAAAAACCAACCAAGTAGGTGTTTAATAAATGCTTTTAATAAATGATTTATTATGTGATCTTGGATGTCTTATTTCCTTATTTTCTGGCATAATTTCATAGGACTGTTGCAAGGAAAACATTTTTGTAACCCTCAAATTCACTTACCTGTGTGAATTATTAGCATTAAGTAGATGCAGAAACGTTGCAAGGGCCAAGTTAAAGTAAGGACATTTCAATACAATAATATTCTTCCAATTGGGTAAAGCCTATTTCTGTGCTGTCCAGATAAGTGAGTCCTAACTCTCTAGTTGACAGTAGACTCAATCATTATTCTCTCTAATCCCAGCCTACTTTCAGACCTGCCTTACCTCAACATGATCCTTCCCCCTTTTCTACCACTTGCTCTGGGAACAATAATCAAATCAATATTGTTATTGACTGAAATTGACTGTCCTATGTCTCCACTCATCTGTGTAACTTCCCAGACCAAAATTTCTTTTTTTGTCCACTACTCTCATATATGTTTTCTCCCTTTTTGTTCAGTTGTTTCAGTCACATCCAACCCATTTGGGGTTTTCTTGGCAAAGATACTGGAGTGGTTTACCATTTCCTTCTCCAGGTCATTTGACAGATAAAAAAACTGAGATAGAAAGGATTAAGTGATTTGCCCAGGGTCACACAGCTAGTAAGTGTCTGAAACTAAATTTGAACTCAGCCTGAATCCAAGGCTGGCACTCTATTCACTACACCACCTAACTTCCTATTTCTCCCCTTTATTAGAATATAAGTTCTTCAAAGGCAAGAACTGTCTGGCTTTTGTATTTTCACCCCCTAGCACTCACTTCAGTGCCTGGTATGTAGTAAATCCTTAATAAATGCTTTTTCTTACACTCATTGATTAGAGATGCAAAACCAAAAGGGCATTTTTCCTCTTCCTTGAAAATAACCCTCCATTTCTAGTATCTGAGTCTTTTCACTGGCTGTACCCCATGCTTGGCATGTTGTCCCTCCTCATCTCTGCCTACTGGCTTCCCTGGCTTCCTTCAAGAGAGACCCAAGATAAATACATGCTATCCATTATAGAGAAGTAATGGATTTGGAATGCAGAATTGAACACAGATAATTTTGTGTATTGTCATTAGGGAGATTTTCTTGACTGTCCATATTTGTTACCTTGTTTTTTATTTTATCTTTAATGGAGTGGGAGTGGGAGCGAAAGAAAATAGATTGTGTTGATTTTTTTTAATAGGAAAGGGGTACTAAAGATGTGAAATGCTGCCTGCACTTTTAGATGAGTTCATTGTATTGTTAGTTTTAATTTCCATTTTATTTTGTTACCAAAGACCTCTCTTGAAATGGAAGCAATTTATAAATTTATGTAATATAATAATAAAACATATTAATAAAACTTTGCAACCAAAAAGAGACAGTTCAGATCCCATCCTTTGCAGGAGACCTGTCCAGGTCCTCTATCTCTTGTACTTCTGTGTATAACTTGTATGTACGTAGTTTGCATGTTTTTTCTCTCATTAGAATATGATCTTACAGGCAGGCACAATATTTTTTTTTGCCTTTTTCTTTTTTGGTATAGTCATCACTTAACACAATACTTAGGACACTATAAACCGTAAGTATTTAATAAATGCTTGTTGATCAGCTTGTAAATTGCTATTTAAAAATTTTAGAAATCTCTACACCAAAGAGGAGAGGTTTTGTTTTCATGCTTTCTTATTTGATCTCCCTTGATGAGATTCCTACCCCCCAACTTAACTGCTTTGGTCATTGATACTTGAACATTCCCAGTCAACTTCAGTGACACTTTTGACTCCTTCATCAATTAAATTCAACTAATTAAGCATTTATTAAGCAAGGCACTGTGTTAGGTTGGGGACATCGATGAAAAGAACTATCTTGTTTGCAGATAAGCCAATTCTAGACAGAGGAGAGACTCGATCTACCTTGCTGTGGAGGTAACAGATTTCTTATATGCTCTCTATATCAACTAGGAGTGGCCTAGACTGTGGCAAATTTGAATAGGATGTGCCAAATAGTCTGTCCTTTCAAGAAGCTCATGGTTATATTGTCTAGAGACAATATGAAAACAAAAATAATTAAGTACATATAACATATGTGCAGAGTAATTAATCAACAAGTAATTACGTGCCTACTATGTTCTAGGTGAGGCACTAGGGGAATGAATACAAACAATGAAAGGTAGTCTCAGAGGGGAAAGCACTAGCTGTTGACAAAACTGGGAAAGGCCTCCTAGAGGACGGGAGATTTGAGCTGGGTCTTGAAGGAAAGCAGGTATTCTAAGAGGCAAAATTGTGAAGAACATTCCAGGTATGCGGAACAGCCAGAGCAAAAGCACATGTGAGGAACATCAAATAAGCCAGTATTACTGGGTCAAAGTGTGGATGGAGGGGAGGAAACACAGGTGGAAAGGTAGGAAGATTGTAAAAAGCTCAAATTGTCGACCAATGAATGTTAGACTTAATCTGGAAGTTAATAGGAAGTCACCAGAGTTTATTGAGTATATATATTATATTTTTAAATCACTTTATCAGCAAACAGAAGATGGTTTGAAGTCAAGACAGATGACGCAAGGAGATCAATTGAAAGACTATTGCAATAGTCCATGTGAAAGTTGATGTAGACCTTGACCAGCCTGGTGGCTCTGTGACTGGAGAAAAGGGGACACAAAAATATTGTGAAGATAGAGATGAAAAGAATTGACAATACATTAACTATTCCACGGGCAAAAGGAGAAAAATAATTAATAAATATACACGGGGAAAAAAGCAGACATCATTTCTCTGTTCCCAGTGCCCTCTGTAACTCCTGCACCAAAATTAACAAAATTCCTTTCACTTTAAACTTCGGCCCTCTAGCCCCTCCCATTTTCTTTCTTTCGCCAAGACCTTCCTGCCCAGCCATCCCTTCTAGTGCCGGTTGCGTTTTCTCTCAAAACCCAACCTCAACCCAATGATCCCAATGGAGGAGACAAAATACTCCTAACTCACTATCATCGCCTCTAGACTTTTCCTCTAACACTATTACTCAGCATCTTCTCTTTTGAGGTTCATGCTATCTAAACTTATTGCCCAATTCTGATCCTGGTTGTCCTTATCTCCCAATCCCCAAGACATTTTTTCTCCTTTTCCTATGAATTAATAGCCTCACAGTTTTTTTCCCCACTCTACTTCTGCCCTCCTACTAGGAAACTTCAACATATCCTAATCTCCCTCATCCTCCATCTCCTCAAATTCTGCAACCTACTCCTCCCTTCCACTTCACCTTTCACAACTGAAGCCATAAATTTCATCCTTCTGTCACCCTCTAGCATTTAACTTCCATATTCAAGAACTCTAAACTTCATTTGTCCAGTCGTAATTGTTTACCTTTCTGTCTCTCATTCTGTCTTTCATCCTCACCGAAACCTCTAACCCCTCAACCTGAACTTTCCCGGGACCTTATCCCTCTTCTAGTTACATTCTCCTCCTTTCCTATACTTGACCCATTAGTGAACCTGTGCCGGCCGCGCCGTGCACTCTCCTCCTATAAGGAGCAGGCTGCCAGAGTCATACTTCCCAGTCCTCGGTGCCCACCCGGATGAACACAGAGATGAGCCGATCAGGAGGTGCAAACACTCGAGCTTTATTCAGAGGCCATCACAGCAAGGCCAAGCAGGAAGGCCAGAGCAAGAGAGCAGGAGCAAGAGAGAGCGAGCCCCGATCCCTACTCTTCCTTAAGTACCTACTTAGCCCCTCCTCCTCAGCCCGCCTACTAGTCATTGATTGTAGGACAAAGGGACAGTACGTGACACAGGAAGTCAGGCCCAGATACCGGGAGGAGGCATCTGGGGTCAGTGCTACATAAAGGGAAAGTATGTGACCCAGGAAGTCAGGAAGGAGACGTCTGGGGTTGATGTTGCACCTAGGGAGAGGACTAGACAAAGGGAACTCGTTCTCTGCCATCCCACTCCCACGTGGCACAGCCCCCTGCCTCAGGAGTATGTGCTCCGGCTACTTCCTTGTATCCTGTTCCTTCCCCAGCTTATCACAGCTCCACATAGCACTGCCCACTGCCTCGGGAGCGTGAGCTCTGGTTACTTCCTAATATCTTGTTCCTACCCCATCTTGCCACAACCTCCACATGGCAGTAGTCAACATCAGACAATCCCTCACATGAACCTATTAAAATCTATACATTGCTTGCCAAATTACAATTCTGGATTATTCTAACCATCAATCTCCTTCACTTTTACTTGTTCTACTAATTGAACTTGAAGGAAGTCACAAAACTGCATTGACTGTGTCTGACAAAATTTTGTTTTCTAATCTCAAATGGGCCCTTGCTTCGGGAAGACAAATTTTCTATTCCTCCTTGATTTAGATGCCCTCACAATCACCAAAGTAGTTGTTCAACTAAGAGAGAGTCCCAGATATCACCCAAGAGGAAAATTCCCCAAAGTCTCTAGTGTAATAAACAGGTAACAGGGACATGATAGAGGTTGTCAGCTTCTCTACCTATTGGCTTTTTCCCAGAGTCTTTCTCTTCCATTCCAGACCTGAAGAGTGTTTGGTTTGGAATGATGCATTCTCTCTCTCTCTCTCTCATATTCTCTCCTCTCTCCTCTCTCTCTCTCTCTCTCTCTCTCTCTCTCTCTCTCTCTCTCTCTCTCTCTCTCTCTCTCTCTCTCTCTCTCTCTCCCTCTCTCATCTCTTTCTCTCTCCAAGCTGGAAGGCAGAAGACCAGATCTGTCTTCTCTCCAGCTCTCACCAACTCCAACCCTGTCACACAAGTGTGGGACATCAAGACATTTAGTAATCAATCTCCACAAAAATCAGGACACACACACACACACCTTTTCCTCTTTAATCTTTTTTTTTTTTTTTTTTTGCAGGGGATATAGGCCTACTAATGGTGTTGCTGGGTCAAAAGGTATATACATCTAGGTAACTTTATGGGCATAGTTCCAAAATGGTTAGACCAATTTACAGCTCCACCAATATCACACCTGTTTTTCCAAAGCTTCTCCAACATTTTTTGTTTTCATGTTTTGTCATCTCTACCAATCTGATAGGTGTGAGGTAGAGCCTCAAAGTTGCTTTAATTTGGACATCTAATTTTTATACATATTACTCACCTCTGCACATTTTACAATACAGCCATGTTGGACCACTTGTTCCTCACAAACCACACTTTCTCTATGCCTTTGTCCGGAATGCTCTCCCTTCCTAGCTCCATCTTTCAGAATGCTTGATTTCCTTCAAGACTCAGCTTAAGTAACACCTTTTATAGAAAGCAGCAAGCTGCCATATGGATAGAGAGCTCTGAACTTAGAATCATGAAAACCCAAGTTTGAGTCCAACCTCAGACATTTACTAGCTATGTGACACTGGGCAAATGACTTAACCTCTCTCAGTCTTAGTTTAGTTTCCTCATCTGTAAAAATGCCTACCTTACAGGGTTGTTTTAGTAATCAAATAAGAGATTTGTAAAACTTTGCAAATCTTAAATTGCTATATAAATACTAGCTATTATTCCATTAGAATATAAGCTCTTTGAGGGAAGAGACTATAGTTTTGTTTTTTTTAACCTCATTTTTATCTGTAGCTCTTAGCATAATGCCTGACACATAGGTAGTTCTTAATATATACTTGTTGACAGTGACCTTTAGTGAACTCTAGGTGCTAGTGCCTTCTCAAAGTTTAGCTTCCATGTGATATCTGGAGAATAAAATTAAGAGGTGAGAGAGGATTATACTGGGAGAAGGAGAAGGGGAGAAGTAGAATGGAGTAAATTATCTCACATAAAACAGACAAGAAAAAGCTTTTACAGTGGAGGGGGAATGGGAGAAGGTGAGAGGGAATGAGTGAATCTTATTGTCATCCAATTTGGCTTAAGGAGGGAATAACATACACACTCAATTGGGTATGAAATCTATCTTACCCTATAGGAAAATAGGGGGACAAGAGAGTAGGAGAATGATAGAGGGGAGGGCAGATTGGGGGAGGGGGTAATCAGAAGCAAACACTTCTGAGGAGGGACAGGGTTAAAAGAGAGAATAGAATAAATGGGGGGCAGGATAGGATTAAGGGAAATATACTTAGTTTTTCACAACATGACTACTATGGAAGTATTTGGCATGACTACACATGTATGATCTGTATCAAGTTGCTTGCCTTCTCAATGAGGGTAGTTGGGGAGGGAGTAAAGGAGAAAATTTGGAACCCAAAGTGTTAAAAACAAATGTCAAAAAAACAATTGTTTTCACATGCAACTGGGAAATAAGATATACAAGCAATGGGGGTATAGAAATCTATCCTGCCTTACAGTAAAATTAAAGTGGCAGGACATAAGAGAAGTGGGGGAGAGATAGAAGGGATGGCAGATTAGGGGAAGGGGTATTCAGAATGCATGCTATCTTGGGGTGGGGGGAGGGATGAGATGGGTAGAAAATTTGGAACTCAAAATCTTGTGGAAGTGAATGTTGAAAACTAAAAATAAATAAATTAATAAAAAAAAGTTTAACTTCCTTTTACTCTGTTTTTGTATTTTTATGTAATTGTTGTTGCCATTACTAAAATGTAAACTTCTTGAGGGCATGTATTATTTTTGCTTTTTTATGTCTTTCAGTGCTTAACACATTCCCTGGGCACATATTAAACAATGTATAAATGCTTGTTAGTTGATTCATTTCTAACAGATACAGACCATTGGATTTGTCAAATATAACCAAAAGTGGATTGTTTTTTAATGAAATCAATAAAATTATGAAAATACAAAAGTAGAATCAAAAGCCATTCCATCAGTGACATCCTCAGGAGCTCAGTCAATATTTCAACAAAGAAGCATTGCCTCAGAATCTTTCTCTATCTGAACCCCATTTTATCTCCTGAGAACCTCTCTATCTCTTGTTTGGTCATGAACCCTTCCCCTATCCGTATATCTCATAGGTAATTTCTTCCATGCTCCTCTGATTTACTTATGATGTCACCCTTTATGTCTAAATCACGTACCCATTTGGAACTTACCTTAGTGGATGGTGTAAGATGTTGGTCTACAGCTAGCTTCTGCCAGAGACTTTCCAGTTTTTGCTAAATAGTGAGCCCTTGCCCCAGTAGCTGGGTCTTTGCAACCCCTCATTTTACAGACAAGGAAACAGCACAAAGAGGTTAAGTAATTTACCTGGGGTCACACTCCATTACCTACCTGAGAGGAGCCTTGAATCCAGCTTTTCCAGTTTTCATAGTCACCTCTGTACATTTACGCTGTATATAACTTGTTTATATAAAGTTGTTAGCATGTTGTCTCTCCCATTAGACTATGAGCTCCTAGAGAGCAGGGACTATCTTTTGCCTTTATTCATATCCCCAGCACTTAGCACAGTGCCTGGCATGTAGTAGGTGCTTAACAAATATTTATTGACTGATTGACATTTTACCATATTGCCTTTCTATATGTGTTGTCCATGCCTTGCAAGAATAAAAGTAGTGTCAAAATCATCCTACTCTAGTTTAGCCTTGATGCCTTGACTAGACGAGAATATATCTTAATCAATTAATTGCTCATAGGCTTTAGGCTAAGTGCTTAAAGGCCTTAATATTGGAATGATGTTGCATAATTATGTTCAGAGAGACTGAGGAAACTTGAGAATGAAGAAATTGAGACTCAGAGAATTTATGTGAATTTTCCAAAGTCAAAATCCAAGTCCTTTGACACCGATTCTATTAAGTTCCATATATTACCTCAAGATATGAAGAAATCACAACTTGTCCAAGATTTGACCTGCTTTCAGTTTCCAACAAATTTCACAACAAATTTTTTAGCCTGTGATTAAAGCTAAGTTTATCTTAAAAAAAAAAAAACAAAGTGAAGCAATCCTGTATTTTTTTGGGGGGGGAGTGGGCGGGGAGAGGAGTGGAAGTATGACCCATTGCTGAAATATAAATATTTTGAACACACTGATCTGGTATAAGCCAGATAGAAGTTCCTAGCTTGCTATGATCTCTTAACAGCAGAGCATTAAGTCAGTTTCATGCTTTGTAAACAATGATCTATCAGTAGTGGCTTGTACGACCTTGATGCTGCTATCAAAGCAAGTGCAAATGTACTAACATTCAACACCTGCAATTTGACCCTACCCAAATTTTTTTTAAATTTCTTTTCAATTAACATAAATTTATATTCTCCTCAGTTTCCCTTCCCTCCCCCCTCCCCCCTCCCCACCCCAGTGAAAGAAGAAATAAGAAAAACAAAACCCTGGTAACAAGTATGTACAGTTAAGAAAAGCAATTTGCCACATTGGCCATGTCCAAAAAATATATGTCTCAGTTTTCACCCACAGTCCTCCATGTTTCTACCAGGAAGTAGGTAGCATGCTTCATCAACATTCCAAAGGTGATTAGTCACTTTGCCAATCAAAGTTCTTAAATCTTTCAAAGTTGATTGTTTTCACATATTGTTATTTTATAAATTATTCTCTTGGCTCTGCTCATTTCTCTCTGGAACAGTTCATACAAGTCTTCTCTGGTTTCTCTGAAGCCGTTCCATTTATCATGTCTTATAGCACAATAATATTCCATACATATACCATAGCTTATTTAGGCATTTACCAATTGGTGGACACAACCTTTGATTACAGTTCTTTGCTACATCAACAAGCTGATTATATATTTATAAATTTATATATGTATATGTGTGTATATGTACATTGTGTGTGTGTGTGTGTGTGTGTGTGTGTGTGTGTGTGTGTGTGTGTAAGTCCTTTCTCTTTTTCTTTTTCTTTGCTCTCTTTGGTATATAGGCCAAGTTGTCTCTCTAAACTTTCTAACTTTACCTTTTTAGGGAAGTTACTTCCCCATTCAGGGCTTCATTTTCCATATTTATAAAATGAGGGTTTTGAACAGATATTTTATGAGTTCTCTTCCAGCTCTGATTCAGTAATCTATGATCTAAAGATCTTTCAAGCACATGTTGTTTTAAGGAAGCAACTATGATAATATCTGATTGCTATTGTTGTTATTCAGTCATTTTGCAGTCATGTCTTACTCTTCATGATGCTCATTTGGGGTTTTCTTGGCAAAGATACTGGGGTGATTTGCCATTTCCTTCTCCAGCTCATTTTATAGATGAGGAAACTGAGGCAAACAGGTTTAAATGACTGGCCCAGGACCACACAGCTAGTAGGTATCTGAGGCCAGATTTGAACTTAGGAAGATTAGTCTTCTGGACTCCAGGCCTTGTGTTCCATCCACTATGCCACCTAGCTGCCCTAATATCTGCTTACAGATACATTTTAAAATGGTCAGGGTTGAGCACCTTAGTTGAGATACTAATGCATCTCACATAAGAAAGAACCCCAAGATCTGAAACAATTTTATAAAGAAATTTCTTAGGTCTTTTGGTAGGATACAGCAAACCAGAAACGATGTGGCTCCCTCCAGTCTAGCCTCTGGGAGGTTTACATTATGTATGCCCAGACAGGGCATCTTGAAAACCAAGGTAAATTGAGATGGATATTAGTAAATATAAATAATCAATACAATCTGGGCAAAGCCAAAACACAAGCTCGGGTGGACTTAAAATAAGACTTGGGTGAGTGGACCCAAAACATAAATGTTTTGAGTAAATGCAGGACCAGGGGAACCCCAAATTCCTTGTCACCATCTCTGTCATTCCTGAGAATTACTGAAATCAGGGTTACATTTGGGTTCAAACAATTTCTAATCACATGAAGTTAAATTTAAATAGTATAACAATTAATAAGTTTTCTGAACAATATAATAAAGCATTTTCCACACTAGCTCTCAACTCCCTATAAATATCATTTACATTAGTAATATGCAAGTAGGAGCCCAATTCCTGTGAAAAAGAGAAAGCATGTCAACATAAGCCTCTTTCTTTTTTTCTTTTTTTAACTCATATAATTAAGTAGAAAATGTCAGTCCGAGGAGGAATCAAAATAAAAGCAGGAATGCAATGCTCACATTCAAGTCCTCCTGCTATACAATGATGTTATATCTCTTAACATTTCAGATAAAGACAGATGTAAATAATCTATCATCTCTATTAACACCTTAAGTCATGAAATTGTACCGTACCTTCTAGAAAGAGTCTCTCTACTGTTGTTTTTTTTTCTCCCCAGCAGAAATCTAATTTAGGTTTGCAAACTAGATGGCACAAGCCTTTGAAATTAAAACCCAAATCCAGTTAAGACAGTAGAGTAACTTTGCTTTGTTGATATTCATAAATTCAGAGATACATCTAAGCAATTAATTCTGGGTGATTTATGTGAGGCAGAAAGAAGCTGATTACCAAGAGCAGAGCTGCTGGAGGGGCCATAAACCCAAGCCTGTCATTAATCCCCAGACATGTTCTAAATCAAGGTTATTACTCTCTTAATGAATTATGCATCTCTATTTTAAAGAGCATAGTATTGACTAGGTCCAGTTTTTGACCTAATATTTGCTATTTGGTTAGATTATTTATATAATAAAGAATTCCTTTGAAAAGTGACAGAAATGGATTCCTAGGTAACAAAAATGTTTCTTGCCCCTTCTTAATTTGTATAAGCATATAGGTGATTTTCTTTATTATAAACCTGGATAAGAAAACTGGGGTGTGAAATAAATAATGAAACAAAGTTCTTGATTGGATCCTTGTATTCTTCTTTGAAGCCATGGAATTCTGCACCAAAAGCATGTGATCTAGCCAGCAGGTTTCCCGTAAGTTTTGTTTTGTTTTGTTTTTTAATTACTGTTTTAAGAGTGCTATAGTAATTTCTTATACAGTTATGTACTGCAGCAGTGCAGTAGTTAAAAATCATTCTTATGTTTTTAAAGTACTTCATCCTACTTGGGTGATTTCATTTGTTTCTTCCATGTCCTACTTAATTTAGTAATAAATCACGTGCTGTAGGATAGCATGGCCATCTGATTTTGTTGTTGTTAAAATTTTGTATTTCTCAGCACGTTGCTAGAATTGCATCTTCTCAGGCCTTCAAAACCAGAGCCAAAAACCCAACCAACAGCCAGGTTCTCTGTGGTTTATAAGCAAGTTAAAAGGAACTATCTGAAATAAGTATCACAGGGGTGGAAATATCTCCAGCCTGACATATCCTTCTGGCCTTCAGCTGAAATTCAGCTGGTTCAAGGGACAGCTACCAAGAACTGGTATTTATACCTTCTTGCAAAAAAAAAAAGTAATATGGCTTCACTGGTTTTTAGTAGCAGTACTCCACAAGGCCACAAGTTAGGGATATTACTCCATGAAAGCAGATGACCTTTTTCTTTGCAAAATAGACATGATATTCAATTTCCAGAGAAGGAAATTAGATTTCTTGTTGTTGTTGTTGAAAATGAAGGAAAGCTTTTGTAAAACATCTGTGCTAAAGAATATAACCAACGGTCACAGACCTGCAAGAATGTCACAAAGGCCAGAAAAAAACTTAAACTTATGAAAAAATGTTCATGTCATTTTTTCACCTTCCCCTCCCCCCCTTTTTAATCATGAAATATTCTCCCTGGGTCAATCCCCCAAGTCTTCTGGATGTCAGTTACCCTCAAGGATTCTATATCTTTTCTTGTTTTTGTTTTTTTGTTGTTGTTTGGTGAGGCAATCAGGTTTAAGTGACTTGCCCAGGGTCACACAGCTAGTGTCAAATGTCTGAGGAAGGATTTGAACTCATGTCCTCCTGAATCCAGGGCTGGTACTCTATCCACTGTGCCACCTAGCTGCCCCTCTATCTCTTTTCTTGAGTTAGGATATAAGTGTTCTTTCCAAGCACCAAATTCCTACAGATTATACCCACTGCAAGGTCCCCATCTTCTTTTATAGAATATCTCTCTCCTCTCATAGGAGCATTCATCAGCGGTACTTGCTCCTGCCACAGAAATAAAATTTCCCCCTCCTCTGTCCCTCTAGCTCCACTTTCCACCCCCTCTCTTTGCCTCCTCACCTATTTTTCCTAGAGATTCTCTTTGTCCTCAGAGACTACACGATTATTTTCACTTCATCATTTATTTTTGACTTGATTAGGGTACATCGCATATTTCTCTCTATCGTGAAAAATTATTCTCAGAGCTTCCCCCCAAGCCAACCCCTTTCTGAAAAGCTCTTCAGAAGGACATTATTAACAATAAGAATGCATTGAGTGTTATGCTGGTCAAACTCCAACCCGGACCTGAATTGATTTAATCTGCTCAGGTTTGGGTGGAGACAGATTTGTCTGCCTAGATAGCCCAGGGCTGAGAGTGGTTTGGTTGGAGGGTGGTCGGATAGAACAAGTATTTCCTCTGTCCTGGAGGTAGAATGATGACATTGAAAAGGTATTGTATCAGGATTAAGTGACCTAAATCACTTACTCTAGACTCCTCATTTTAATATAGTCCACATTCAGTGTGTTGACCAATCAGAGTTAATTGGCACCCCTTGGGAACACCTACTCTTTGAAGGGCATGTAACCCTGCACTCCCAAATACTAAAGGGAGCCAGTTCTGGAACTGTAACTCCCATGCAATGCATGTCAAGCCAGCTTGAGAGAAATAAAAACATGGACACACATGCCCTAATCCATTTGTCTCCTTAGAACAAACTCTGTTTTGGGGGCGACACTATCTCTTCCCTCTTCCCTTTTATGTGTCCTCGCCATTGACTCACCTGAAAGCAGGGTGTCTTAAGGGTTAGTCAATGATATTCCAGGCCCATTTCTGCACCATGACTTCTGTATAATGTCTCTTCTCCCCTTGTTACTTTGTGTTCTTTTAGAAATAAATCTCTTAATAGTCTCTGTCATTTTATTGTTGTCCTTAGTTTCTGTGTTTCCGTTGCCTAGGGTATTTGCAAAGCAAATAACATGCATGTCTGGGTTTCTTTCAGGAATGCTTCAAACACCTCTTTTTTAATTATTCTTTTTAGATAATGGTTAGGCTTAGAATCACAGAGTACACTTTGGGTTACATCCCAAACTTGTTTGCTGTTTGGAACATATTCTATACTTCTGTGGTTTTAGGTGGGTGAGGGATAGATTTGTGTTATTCAAATTTCCTTTCTTTTATGTTTAAAGCTGTTTCTCCTGGTCACTTTTAGAATTTGGCTTTCGAATTGTTAAATTTAACCACTATGTGTCTAGAAGTTTATAACATGGTGTTTTTGTTTGTTCTTAATTATTTGTTTGTTTATTTGTTTTTCAGGCATTATTTAGGTTGGCACTTTATGTTTCACGTTCAGAAGTAATTCAGGCTGATTTCTAGTCTTATTTCTTGCATTAAGAGATTGAAGCATGTGGTGGCACGGTGAATAGAATGGTAGAGTCAGGAAGACTTGAGTTCAAATATGGCCTCAGACACTTGGGCTTCTGGCAAGTCACCCTCTGTTTGCCTCATTTTCTTCAACTAAAAAATGAGAATAATGATAGCATCTACCTCCTAAAGTTGTTTTGAGAACCAAGTAAGATAATATCTGTAAAGTGCTTAGCATAGTACCTAGCACAAATATGTGCTATATGAATGCTAGCAAATGTTATTATGTTGTTTGTTTTTTAAAAATTTATTTGCTTCTAGGAAACCTGCACCCTGTCTTAAAAAACAACATATTTTGCTTTTATGTAATCTTTTTAATATTATTGCTTTTTGTTTCTCTTCTTCCAGATTGTCCTTTACTTCTGCGTATTTGCATTCCCAGTCATTCTCTCTCTTGTTTCTTTGATGACACTTGCCACAATGGATTCAAGTTTATCTATTTTGCTGATTATTTCTGCTATGTAGGCCATACATTCTTTCACAATTTTTATTTCTCTTTCAAACCATTCAGGAACATTTGGTTATTGTTTGATTCGTTCTTTGGAATCCATAGGGTGTTCTGCCCCATCAAGTGTTGATTCACTTTCCTTTGTCTTGCAATATTTATTCTTAGATGTCTGGAATCTTTTAGTTTATCTAGAAGTCATATTTCTTTCGGTCATTAATATCTTCCCTGTTGGTTTGTTTATGTTCAAGGTCTTTGGATTTTTCTCTCTTTTGATACTTTAGGAATCATCTCAGAATCACACTTCTACTCTAGACCAGTACTTCTTAAACTGTGGATTGTGACATCATAAGAAATGCTGAAGTGGGTGCGAGTGGAAAAAAAAATTAAGAAGCCCTACTCTAGACTATATCTGACAAGGCTTATTCTCTGTAACATTCCCCTAAAGTCATCACTCAGCCTCAGCTTAAATACCCCCCAGTAAAGAAGAGCTCTCTGCTTTCTAAAACCACCTCTACCTCTCTTTCACAACTTTAGTTATTGTAGTTTTCCTTCCGTTAATCTGTAATCTGCTTTTCTACAGCTTCCAGACATTGCCCAGTGAGTTCTATCTTCTGAGGTTTTGCAGAATAAATCCAATCCCTCTTCTTTAACATAATCCTTCAAGTATTTGAAATCAGCTATCATGACCCCCTAAATCTTCTCTTCCTTGGCTCCTTTTCCCTCCACTTCCTTTTTGAAAAGATTCTAGTATTTTTTAAACTGATGCTGGTGTTTCAAACAAGCCCCAGATCTCCTTTCCGACAACTCAAATGGGCCAGTCTCTTCAATGAATCCTTGTAAGATTGAAAACAGAGGCAAAAATCATTGTCACTGAGTAAGGTCAGTGAGTGACTATTGCTTACACTGTGTAGGTCATGGGACAAGTATGTAGGCAATACTGGAGGAGGAGAGAGGGATTTCCATTGACACTTCTCATTTACAGGACACACCCAGCCTTATTTTTTACACTATTCTATTTTCTCCGGCAGTCTTGCAGACTGTAGGTGATACTGAGAAAGATGGGTGAAAGGACAGATAAAAAAATGGAAAGATTAGTGGGAAAGGGAGTCATTCAGTGTCAGTGATAGAGGCAAGGGGGATGGAAGCCAGCAGCAGTCCAGTTTGGGGCATGTTGATTTCAAGGTAAGAGTAAGACATTTAAGTGGAAATATTCTGAAGGAGATAGGGACTGGGAAACAATTGAAAACAGAAGTTTGAACTTGTGCTACTTTATCTTGCTTTAGATGTATTGTCCATTTAAAAGAAGAGAAAAGAAAAAAAAAAGAACCAAAATGGGAACAATGATTAAATATTCTAGAGCAACCCTAATCCTAAACTTTATTTTTTTTCTCATTTTATACAGATGAAAAACTCACAAATAAGTAAGGACGATAAGACAATGACATATCAACAATTTCCCTTATGGAAACCAAGTTGAATAATGTTCCCAGAGCAAAACCCTCTGAGAAATTAATGTAAGAAAAATTGTCAAATGATTTATTATTATTATTATATTGGACCTAGAAGAAAAAAAGTTACTATTTACTTCCTAAAAACTAACCTACTTTTTGAGCTACTTTTGGTTGTAAACAACAGGGTTGCAAAATAAATAAATAAACAGTATTCAAACTGCAACATTTGAATCCTCCAGGAGAAAAGCAAAATTGGTTGTGAATTATTAATGTTCTTCGAGGACATAGGAAATGATAGTAAATGTTTAAAAGTAATTGACAACTGCTTTTACCTTGACATCCTGGTTTTACAAAAGTAATGGCTCTCAACATCCCAAATTATCTGCTGGCTTCTGGGATATGGTTCTGAGTGTTGGCCAGACTTTCTGGAGTGAGACGCAATCCTTCAACAGAAGGTCAAATTGAATATACGTTTTTAAGAAGGAAAAAAATGATCAAAGTTGATAGGAAGAAGCTATATTCTTGACAGCATTCTCCTCCCTGCTTCTAAAAAACAAAAACCCCAAAACAAAAAACCATCTTTGATAAAAGGCACTTGTCCACAATAAATTAGGACTGCTTATGAAAGACATCTATCTTCTCTTCCCTTACTGCTGGAATGGAGAACTGAAAAATGTTTCCAACAATGTAAGAGATCAGTATAATTAAAAGTAAGGCATTTCGTGTTTGTTTGTTTTTAAACAACTAACACAATTTCAAGACTAACCTACTACTTTTGAATATAATTCATTATTCAAAAGGGAATTTACTTGCCCATGGATTGTCATTTTGTCAGTGAACACAAACATGCCACCCCCCATCCCTTTTAAGAGTTTTATTTTTTAGTCTGGGGCTAGAAAGCCACAATAATTAGATTTTGACCCTGCTTCAATTGGCTTTAATAGCCATTTCTATAAATGGCCTCAGACTGGCTGAATTTAATTCCATCTCGAGGCCCTTATTGACCTCTTGTTATATCAGAGAAGACTTTGCTTCCTACTAGGGGCTTCTCAGTACATTCCAAATTTAATTACTAAAGACTATTTGGTTGTTTGGGTAGAATCTTTTTTACTTTGTCCCTGGCAAGTAGACCAGTTGTAATACATAGAAATGTTGCTCTAGGATAGACTATAGCTCCTACTACATAGAAGAAACTCACTTCAGAATTATCACTAGGGTGCCATGACTCAGAAATTGGCTATGTGATGATTATATATTACTGGAAAGGTAGAAAAGTACATTATCTGTATTAGCCCATTTGAGACTCATAATTCTGTGAGGCAGATAATACAGGTATTATTTATCCCTAGATCACAGATGAGAAAACTGAGGAAATGGAGACTGAGAGATTAAGGAACTTGATGATGGTCACATAACTAATAAATATCTGGTAGAATTTGAATCTAGATCTTCCTGCTTCCAAGTCCATCAAGCTGTTCACTACGCTCCACTGACATTCAATCAGTCATGGAACATCAATCAATAAAATATTTTTTAAAGTGCTTGCTACAATAGGCTAGGCACTGTCAGGCAGCTACTTAGAGCATAGTAGATATAGCACTAGAACTACAATGAAGAAGACCCAAGGTCAAATATGACCTCAGACACTAGTTGAGTGACCTTGGGCAAGTCATTTAACCCCTTTTTGCTTAAGTTTCCTCATCTGAGACCTGAGGATAATAATAGCACCTACTTCCCAGAATTATTATGAGTACCAAATGAGATATAATTGTAAAGCACTTAGCACAGTACCTGGTATATAGTAAGCACTATATAAATGTTAACTATCATCATCATTCTTGTTTTTTGGATACCAAAAAAAGGCTAAAGACAAATCTTGCCCTCAAGGGACTCATAATCTAATGTCCAGCTCTTAGCTCTAAAAAATGATTAAAGTGAGCAAGGCCTCAAACAAACAAATAAACAAATTCTACCATCATCCCTTCAGAATCACCCTAGTACTAATGATGTTCTATAAATTTGTCTTCTGGCTCTTTACTGGGACATGGAGGTAACCCTGGATTCTCAAAAGCTTTATCAGAAAAGCATAAAATCAGGAAAGGCCTGAGGTACAATCTAAGTAACAGATTGTATTTGTTTTCTTTAGACCAGTCTTAGTCAAATGGGAAAATTCATCATCAGTAAACTGGCCATTTGGTGGTGTTTTCTTTGGCCATAGAATCCCATCAAATAACAGAGACCATGAGACTAAGATGGTGCTGATGGGGTTGGGATCTGGTCCCCAGAAAGGAAAAACCCTGGACTTTCCCACATGGCCAAATCTCTGGCTTTCCCCTGAGGCTATGATCCCATCAACTGGCCTTTCACTGTGGCTACACCCAATCTCCCCTCCATTGTCTTGCTTCCCTATGGCCCCTGGCCATTTCCCACACTTAATCCTAGCTAGGCTCCATTGTCCAGGTCCCAGGAGTTCTGTTCACCCCAGTTTACTGGCCACTCCCATCCAGATCTCCTTAGATCCCTCCTCCAGTCACCCCAAACTACTTGGCCACTCCTAGATCCCTCCCACAGTCTTTCTGTATATAAGGTCCATCTTGTCTCCATTAAGATGCTCAGATTCTTAAAATCTAGCCACTGCTTAGATTCTTATAATCTAAACACTGCTCACCCATGTTCAGACTCCTTAAGAGTCTGCCCAATATGATGGATGTTCTAATAAACCTTGTCTTTGGCTGAAAGAAGGCTTGGGTTGAATTCTTTCGGGCAGGACCCTTGTGTTGTGATTTTGGGGCCCCAGAACCCCTGAAGCCCTAAACTGCATTAGTGCCAGTATATGGAATAAAGTGCCTTCACAACCTCAAATTAAGATGAGTATTTCCATGTGAGAATTGAAATTAACCAACTATTTTCACTGTAATTGCTCTTTTAAAAATAGTTTTAAAAATTAAAATGTGAAAAACATTTTAAGTTTTCAAACACTAACAATCATTGTGAGGATAAGCAATTATAGCAGTGGAATTATATAATTTCAAATTTTAGAAATTGTGAAAACAGAGAAAAAAGGAGAAATTTACTTTCTACACAGTTACGGGCAAAACCAAAGGAATAATTAGTTCAATTCTATGCTGAACACATATTGCCCTGATTGGTAATTGCCTCATCTGGCCTACTACTTCAGGCAGGCAAGCCTGCTTCACACCTTGACAACCATTCTGCCAGCTTACCTTCCCCCCAGGACTCCCCTGGTAGCTCTGGAACTGTGATGAAAACAACTCTACCATTTTTCTTGGAAGAGGTTTGTCAATCAACTCCCCAAGGGCTCACTTTACCATCACTCTGACTTTCTAGACTGAAATGTGTCTGGACTACAGTGCCCTAAATATGTTTTGTACTTTTTTTTTTTAGACTACAAACTCCTAGAAGAGACTAACTTTATTTTTGCATTTGAATTCCCTATGATAAGTACTGTGCTTAGCATTTAGTAAGTGCTTAATAAAGGGCTTTTTTTTTTTAACAAGAAGTTAATATGTGCAATTCAAACTGGTTTTCGTGAGCCAGACAAAAAGGCCCAATATAAGGAAAATTCCAGTGATAACTTCTAATATTTTTGGATAAATAATTATTAAAACAAGTGACCGAATACAATTTTAAATTATTTTTTAAAGTTTCAATTTTCCTTTACTATGGAATTGATGAGGATGGGATCTAGACCCCAAAAAGGAAAAACCCTGGACTTTCCCTAATGGCCAAATCTCTGGCATTTGCCCTGAGGCTATAATCCCACAACTGGCCTTTCATTGTGGCTATGCCCAATCTGTTACCCTTAACCTAGCCTAGACCTCCCTATGTCCCCCACCCCCCACTTCCCACCCTTAATCCTATCTGGGATCCATTCTCCCTTGGCTACCCCTGGAGTTCTATTACCTCATAGACTACTTGGACACTCCTAGATCCCTCCCACAGTCTTTCTGTATATAAGGTGCATCTCATCTCCATTAAGATGCTGGGATTCTTATAATCTAGCCACTGCTCAGATTTTCACAATCTAGCCAATAGCCCACAGATGCTCAGATTCCTTAAGAGTCTGGCTAATATGACAAATCTTCAATAAACCTTGTTTTTGGCTGAAAGAAGGCTTGGGCTGAATTCTTTTGGGCAGGACTCTCGTGTTGTGATTTTGAGATTCCAGGACCCCTAACCTCTAGACCTCATCAGAATCAGAGCATATTGCTTCATTCCATTGGAGAACAGAGAGTTGACCTCCCATCTAGGGAGATTTGCTTTCAAATCCTACCTCTGACATACTGGCTGTATAAACCTAGTCAAATCACTTGAACTCTGAGTAGTCTAGGCCATTTTCTAAGAATATAACTTGCTGAGAAAGTGTCAAGTTGTACTGGAAGAGGTAACTTTTCTCTTCTGGGAATTTCCTATATCAGTGAATCATAGGTCCAGTCCTAATTGTTATGGAATCATAGGAATTACACAAATTTCTATAGGATTTAAGGTTGAAAAATTTTCATCACTGAAGGCATCAGGATTATTAACCTCATTTTATAAATAAGGAAACTGAGGATCAAAAAGACTGCCAAAGTGGAAGGAATGCTGAATTTTCAGTCAGAAAGACGTGGGTTTGATGCAGTCTAGAGGTTAGGGGTCCTGGCATCCCAAAATCAAGACACCCGGGTCCTGCTCGAAAGAACTCAACCCAAGCCTTCTTGCAGCCAAAAACAAGGTTTATTGAAGATTCACCATATTAGCTAGACTCTTAAGGAATCTGAGCATCTATAGGCTATTGGCTAGATTCTAAGAATCAGAGCCTCTTAATGGAGACAAGATGGACCTTATATACAGAAAGACTGTGGGAGGGATCTAGGAGTGGCTAAGTAGTTTGGGGTGACAGGAGGAAGGGCCTAAGGAGGTCTGGATGGGAGTGGCCAGTAAGCTGGGGTGAACAGAACTCCTGGGACCTGGACCTCATGGCCAAGGGAGAATGGAGCCTAGCTAGGATTAAGGGTGGGAAATGGCCAGGGGCCATAGGGAGGTAATGGACGGGAGATTGGGTGTAGCCACAAAGAAAGGACAGTTGATGGGATTATAGCCTCAGGCCAATGCCAGAGATTTGGCCATGTGGGAAAGTCCAGGGTTTTTCCTTTCTGGGGCCCAGATTCCAACCCCATCAGGTTCAGATCTGACCTTTAAGACTAGCTGTGTGACTATGGGCAAGTCAACTAATTTTTCTGTGCCTCACTTTCTTAATTCACAAAATGTAGATAAGACCTGTAGCACTGATGGGGTTGGGCTCTAGACCCCAGAAAGGAAAAACCCTGGACTTTCCCACATGGCCAAATCTCTGGCTTTCCCCTGAGGCTATAATCCCATCAACTGGCCTTTCTTGTGGCTACACCAAATCTCTCCTCCATTGTTTTACCTCCCTATGGCCCCTGGCCATTTCCCACACTTAATCCTAGCTAGGCTCCATTGTCCAGGTCCCAGGAGTTCTGTTCACCTCAGCTTACTAGCTACTCCCATCTAGATCTCCTTAGGCCCTTCCTGTCACCCCAAACTACTTGGCCACTCCTAGATCTATCCCACAGGCTTTCTGTATATAAGGTCCATCTTGTCTCCATTAAGATGCTCAGATTCTTATAATCTAGCCATGGCTCAGATTCTTAAAATCTAGCCAATAGCTTACTAATGTTCAGACTCCTTAAGAGTCTGCCCAATATGATGGATGTTCTAATAAACTTTGTCTTTGGCCAAAAGAAGGCTTGGGTCAAATTCTTTTGGGCAGGACCCTTGTGTTGTGATTTTGGGGTCCCAGCACCCCTAAACTTCTAAATCGCATCAGCACCTACCTCATAAGGAGATTGTGAGGCTCAAAGGAGATGACTCATGTAAAGCATTTAGTTTTTGTTATTTTGCCATATCTCTTATACCTGATCCCATCTCTCTACTTGCACTATCTCTTCCTTAATTATAGACTTCAGTACCACTCACCTGGACTATTGCAATGGCCTCCTAATTGGTCTCCCTGCCTCAAATTTCTCTTCACTCCAATCTGTCCTCCATATAGATGATGCAATGATTTTCCTTAAGTATAGATATGATCACGTCAATATCCTACGCTATAAACCCCCATTGCTTCTGGTGGGAAAAGTATAATTTCCTCTGGTGTTTAAAACCCTTCATGTCTTGATCTCATACCTATGTAACTGATTGCATAAGTACCAAAGTATCTAAATGTCCAGGTATCAGAACACCTAATTGCCAAAGTGTCTAAGTGGAGCTACACATGGCTAAGCAAAGAGGGTCTGGTTTTCAACAACGGGCAGACTAGCCAGAAGGAGAGAATCATTCATTTTCTGCTCCATCCAATTAAACAAATGTTGACAAATATTTGAAGCTATGAGAAATATAGAAAAAAAATAATGCAAGACCTGCCCATGAAAAATCCCCAAACTTTGACCCTTTGAAATTCACAAAGTCCTCTGTGGTACTTCTCTCCCTTCCCCACTCCAGTTTCCCTCTCAGGTGCATGACTAAAAATGCTCTCTTACCTCCTCCCACTACTCTTTTTCCCATGTGGCAGGTTCATGAATGTGGAATACTGCACATGGATTCAGATCTTTTTAGAGGTACTGATCAGTTTTGCTTATTTTTTCCCCTCTTCTTTCTCTTTTTCTTTTAAAAATTCTTGTTTTATAGATGACTCCCTGGAAGAGCAGAGAAGGAAGAATACAGGGGGAAATCTAGGTGATACAACAACAAAAGAAATCAATACAATTTATTTTTAAAACAGTAAATCTAATGGAGGGGTGCGGCACTTGAAGGTTAATCCAAGCAAAAAGTCTGCTCTTTGCTCAGGTCATATTGAATCATGGATTTCAAGCTACAAGGGACACTTAAGGTCATTTGTCTTGGATAAAAGGCCCAAGACTAACCAAGCTGCTAAATCAGAGAAGCAGCCAGTGGCATGCATATCTATAGTTGAAATGGGGACATCATTTTAACCTTTCTCTAGAATTGTTTTGATTTAGGAATATAATATCATAATTACCAGTCTTATCAGGCGAAGTCTACCAGTTGGAAGGGAAAAAGAGGAAATACCTATAGTGTTTAGGGATTATAAATTTAGAGGTAGAAGGGAACTTGGAGGGCATCTAGTCCAACCTATCTAATTTTATAGATAAGAAAACTGAGACTCAGAGAGGAGAAGTGATTTGTTTAACATTCCACAGGTAATAAGGAGTAAAATCAGAATTTGAACCCAAAGCCTCTGACTCCAAATTTAGCATTGTAGCGACTTGAGCTGGTACTGTTCTGACAGCTATTTTAAATACCATACAATATTCATCTCTTATTCTTCTCAGATTTTTAAATCCCAAGGCCTACAGATGGCTAATGGGAGAGGGGCTGGCCTTCAAAAGTAGGCAGACAAGACAAGTAGAAAAGACAGAAGGAGAGGATCATTAATTTTCTGCTCCTTTTAGTTAAATAAATGTTGACAAATACTGAAGCCATGGGGAATGTAGAAATAAAAGACTCTTCACAATTTGTCCATTTCCTTCCATTTTTGTTTTCTTACACATTACTCAGGTCCAGAACTACTTGATTCCCCATCTCCACACTTTTGTACTGGTTGTGATGGGATGATGGGACTGACGGGGGTTGGAATCTGGACCCCAGAAAGGAAAAACCCAGGACTTTCCCTATGGCCCCTAGCCATTTCCCACCCTTGGTCCCACCTAGGCTCCACTTCCCACCCTTGGGAATTCTATTACCTCTTGGCATTGTGGCTACACCCAATCTCCCCTCCATTGTCTTACCTCCCTATGGACCCTGGCCATTTCCCACACTTAATCCTAGCTAGGCTCCATTGTCCAGGTCCCAGGAGTTCTGTTCACCTCAGCTTACTAGCTACTCCCATCTAGATCTCCTTAGGCCCTTCCTGTCACCCCAAACTACTTGGCCACTCCTAGATCCTTCCCACAGTCTTTCTGTATATAAGGTCCATCTTGTCTCCATTAAGATGCTCAGATTCTTAAAATCTAGCCACTACTTAGATTCTTATAATTTAACCACTGCCTACCCATGTTCAGACTCCTTAAGAGTCTGCCCAATATGATGGATGTTCTAATAAACCTTGCTTTGGCTGAAAGAAGGCTTGGGTCGAATTCTTTTGGGCAGAACCCACGTGTTGTGATTTTGGGGTCCCAGCACCCCTGAACCCCTAAACCACATCAGGACTTGGACCCCAAAAAGGAAAAGACCATGTCTTAGAAAGCAACCCTGTTCCTGATTTTTCCTCTACAGATATTCCTTTCACTGTTGCACCTGGCCCACTGGACCACTTCTTAAACCCATCCAGAGCCTTTCACAGTCCTTTTGTATATAAGCATCTGTCTCACCCCCATCAAATTGCAAGTTCATTAGGAACCATGCCCACTTCTATTGGTGTTACAATAAACTGTGCTGCATGACAGGAAGATGGTTTGAGTGCTCAAATTCATTTCAGGCGCACACCGCCCTGATATTTCAGGGTTCCCAGCAACCCTAAACCAAGTGAGTTTACCCCCACTGCCTGGAATGCTCTCTTTCCTCACTTCTGCTTCTTGGAATCCCTGGCTTCTTTCAAGACTCAGCTCAAGCCTCCACCTTCTGAGGGGGGAGGAGTCTTTCTTATTTCTACCTTCCTCTCCACTCCCTGCTAATGGTTTTTCCTCTAAAGTTACCTGGTATAGTATCTGCTTTGTATCTTGTATCTATCTGTTAATGTATACTTTGTCTCCTTCATTAGAATAAAAACTTCTTGAGGGTAGGGACTATTTCACTTTTATCTTTGTACCCCCAGGGCTTAGCAGAGTGCCAGATATTTGCAAAGCAAACCATAAATGCTCCTTGATTGATTTGAAAGGCAACCCCTGTAGGGTGCAGACAAAAGAGGAGGTAGGTTGTGTCCAGGAAGGTTTCCTGGAAGGTGGACCTTAAGCCACAGCCCTGGGAGGGTCAGGCCTGGAGTAATCTCAGCAGAGGAGACGGCTCAGTGCCCTGGTGTCCCCTGGCACTGCCCCAGGCTCTTATTGTCTGCTGAAAAACCCCTTCTTCTATACTTTTGTGGGGTAGCATACCCTTCCAGACCACCCCCCCACCCCCCCCACCCACCCCCACCCCTGCTTCTGCCCTAGACAGCCAGGTTTGGTTTAGTCCTTTCTGTACCCTCACAAGAATTCCCTCTACACCAGGCCCAGCAAGTGGTCATCCAATCTCTACTGGAAGACTAAGGCTGAAGGCAACCAGTAATCACATTCCACTTTGGGGGCTCTCTCTTTGTCAGGGGTTTTCCCCTTCCCTCAAGCCCAAAACTGCCTTTGTGGTTTGTACCACTTGTTTCTTTCTTTTCTTTTTTTGGTGGCTAGGCAACAGGGTTAAGTGACTTGCCCAGGGTCACACGGCTAGTGTTATGTTCTGAGGCCAGATTTGAACTCAGGTCCTCCTGCTCTATCCACTGACCACTTGTTTCTAATTTGGCTTCATAAGGCCCAGCAGAACAAGTCTAAGACTTTTCCTCCATGATGACCCTTTAAATGCTTCCAGACTGCTACCACTCTTGAGAGCCCCTGCTGGTATTGGTGTTTGTCTTTCTCTTCTCCCAAACAAACCCAGAACAGTCACGGCCCTTCTCTTACCAGCATTGACAAAAGTGGCAGCAATGGAAATCACAGATTTATGGAGAAAGAAATGTGACCTATTATTTAAGTGAGGATTGAGGGCCATTGCAAGGGGTGGGATAGAGGGGCTCTGACAGTCTTTCTCAGGCTATCAAAGGTGAGTTGTGGGATATATGTGGTGCTCATGGACAGGGGACAGATAAGTACAATCATGCACATTTGTGTGTCTACTTTTTCATATCATAACTCTGAATAATACTGTAGATAGTAGGTGTTCAACAGCTTTTATCCGATTGAATGGAGGCACCCAGAAGCCCAGGAACTTCCGTTACTACTATTCTTCTTCTACCCTATCATTCAGCTAAACTGCTCCTGACACTCTTCATAGGTGGCACTCCATCTCTCGTCTTCATTCTTTTGAACTATCTAGTCCTTTTGCTTAGAATATGCTCTTTCCTCACATGGAAGTGAGGAAGTCGCAGAATCCTTCATTTCCTTCAAAACATAGCTCATATGCTATATTTGGCCCAAACCATCTTCTGATTCCTTCATTGTACTACTTCCATCCCTCCCTTATTACCTTATTTTTTTTAACTACCTGGCATTTGTTTTCTATTTTTTTTTCTGTACATACTTTATCTACATTTTGTCATTTGCAATAGAATATAAGTTCCTTTAGATTAATTATTTATTATGACTACTACTACCACTACTACTGCTGCTACTACTAGTACAACAACTACTACTACTACTACTACTACTACTACTGCTACTGCTACTATCATCAATCGGTCTGTTTATTCCCAGTACCTGTACTGTAGTAGACTTTAAAATTTTTGTTGATTGGTTATTTCCTTAATGTTTCACATTAAGGGTGAGAGTTGGAATTTGTACCCAGGTCCACCTGTCTATCCTTGACACAAAACTGAGCCAAAGAGTGCGTTGTTTTTTTTTAAAGAATCATCACTTCCAGAGTTATGATGAAAAGACATGCCAATTTGAGATCCTATTAGACCCTACCAGATTTAAGCCTAGGTTTTTACTCCCAGGGAAAAGAACTGAAAAACCGGTAGAAATTTTTGAATTTTTGAATCTTTTTGAATTTTGAACCAATATTTTTGAATCTTGAACCAAGCCCTGGGATTTCCATCTATGTGTAGTTCTGGTTGTCAAATAGGTGGAAAGGTAGTTAGAGGGAGCTAACTAAAATGGTCAAAGAGATAAATGTCCTCCATTTAAGGTTAGAGTCATAAGTAGGATGAAGCAACTAGGGATTTTCTGTTCAGCAGCAGAAACAACTGGGACTAATGTCTGAATATCAAAAATAATTAGGTAAAATAGGAAGCTACAATATGAGGGATGGGGTAGTGAGCCTGAAATATAAATGAATTCAAGAAAGGGTTAAGTAAATTAATCAATGATAAATGGATATTAAGTAATTTGGACAGATGACCCTGACCTTTCAGAATGAAATTATGGAGGGTAATTATCATGTTACCTTATTACCCCTTAGGGCCAGAATTCTGGGTGGTATGTCCCAATTTGTTCTCATCCCACTTTTGATATCCTTATTAAGATATTTTCTTCATTCTTTTGTATCATTACATTCTCAATATGACAACTTCTACTTTGATTAATTAAAAAAATTTTATGCAAGGAACATTTGAGTGATTTATACTGTTATTTGATGTAGTAATTAGGCCATTTTTCATGTTTCATAAAGCAATTTTCTGTAAATTTATTCTCTATTATCCCCCCTCCCCCAAAGTCATTCAGTACAAAAGCAGTGACTCATATATCCTATGGTTGGTATCATTTGTCAGAATGAACAACATTGACAACAGGAAAGTTTAAAAAAAAAACTTGGCAATATTGGTACCCTTAGGGATTTGAAATATTGTAGAATATCATGAGAGGAAGTACAGTGGTTTGTATTTTTCCATAATGAGTGGCACACTGAATGGAGTGCTTGACTTGATGTCTGCAGATGTGGGTTTGAAATCCGAGTTAGATTATGTTAGCCATATGACTCTAGTACAGTCACTAAACTTATCAAAAACTTCAGTTTCCTCATCTGTAAAATGAGAATAATAATGATTGTTCTATCTACCTCTCAGTGGTGTTGTAAGGAGTATTTTTTTGTTGTTGTTGTTGTTCAGTCAGTTCCATTTGGAGCTTTCTTGGCAAAGATATTAGAGTGGTTTGCCATTTCCTTTTCCAGCTCATTTTTACAGATGAAGAACTGAAGCAAACAGGGTTAAATGACTTGCCCAGGATCACACAGCTGATAAGTATCTGAGGCCAGATTGAACTCAGGAAGATGACTTTCACGCTTGGCTCTATCCACTGGGCCACTTAGCTGTACTCTATAAACCTTAAAGGATGAATTATTAGTCCTGCAATTCCGTGGTATACTGAACTCCCAGATAGAGAAATGTCCTCTACCGATGAAGGTCAATTCTTTTTCTGTAAATTGCAAGCTTAAAGAAGTGCCTAGGACTTTTAGACTTGCCTAGGATCACACAATGTATATTAGAGGTGTAACTTGACTCTAATTCCTAGGTTCAAGACCACCTCTCTATACACTATGTGCTGCCTCCTAGAGGCCAAAAATTTAGTTGTTCTGAAAATAAGTGATAGCAAAGCATTGGCTTATACCTTGACTTTGACAGCAAGGAGAAAACTTTCCCAAGACAGGAGGAGGTCACATTAACCCTAGGGTTTAGACAAGGGCAAATAGGAGGAATGAAGCCTATGGGTCCTAAGGAAGCCTAAGGCATGGGCCAAATGGAGCTGTCATTGGTGTTATCTTGGCATAGCAAGCTTTACATTATAGTAGAAATGTGAGTTATTTTATCATTAGACTGCAGATTTAGAAAACATGCTTATTCTAGCGATGCCATAATCTGTGATTTACATTAGATCCAGTTATATACAAATGTTTACAGAACAATGAGGCTTCTGTTTTTAAGGTGTTTTGTTTTTTTTTAATTGTATAGGCCCAATACGGGAATACTTCTAAAGTCTCTTTCACCCACTTAAGTGAAACTTTGTGGTTTCAAGGCATCATATAAGCATTTGATTTCCGTTACCCCTGCCAACTTTTAAGTAAATTTTGAATTTGAGCAAATTTAGTTTGTTTAAGAGTGAAATGGACCTGCCTTAATGGGGAGGAAAGTCCAGGAGCATTTGATGTTGTCTGGTAAAGGTAGACCAAGGCATCTAGAGATCATGAGTGTACAGGATGACTGAAGGAGTGGATACCAAAGAGAACATTTGTTTAGCTCCAGCTCTAAAAATAAACATCATAATTTTATCTACAGTCAACCCCAAAGGCAACATTTGTTTTTCTTTTAGAGAAATATACAGTTGGAAGAGACTGTTGCAGTAATCTAGTTCAGATTCCTCCATTTATAGATTAGGAACTTAAGGTCCAGAGAAGTTACATGATTTGCCCAAGATCTCATGAGTCACCTTGTATGCCTGGGTAAATAAGCACCTCTGCATGAGCAGAAGAAGCAGAATTTAAATGTAACTCTTCCAGGTCTTGAGCTTTTTCTACTGAACTTTGATAATCCTATTATATTCAATACATGTTCCAACTATCCTCATATAGTTGTCAGACTATATGTAATCATGGGAAAGTATTTTATTGGGAAAGGGGAAAGGATTTAGAGATTAAGACAAGGTTTCTGGCCACAATGGGTGAACAATCTATTTGGTAATGTAAACATTAAACTACTGGGACTATTAAGTACTATAAAATTTAGAGAAAAAGAAAAAAAATCATTACGGTTGGAGTTAGTAGGGAATAATTCAGGGAGATAGGTCTTGAATTGAGCTTTGAGATTTCCATTTGGGAGATGGATTTCCAACATGACTTTGCTGATAGGAAGGGATAGAGAGCTCCAGTCAGAGCTAATAATAACATAAGCAGAGGGATGAAAATGGAAATATGCATATCATATTTGAGGAACAATGAGAGGAATGTAGCTTAACAAGGGTGGATAGCTCCAGAATTAGGAGAGTCAGATTTAATCACAGCTTGGCCATTAATTAGCTGTGTGACTGAATCACTTCTCTGCTCCTCAGTTTCCCCACCTGTTAAATGGGTGGATTAGATGATGTCTAAACTCTTTTCTAGCTTTTATAATCTAGCGATCTTTGATTCTAGGCTAATTGTGCTATATACCTGAGGGGGTAGGAAGAAAAGCTGAGTAATGAATACAGCATTAGACTTGGAGTCAGAAAAACCTGGGTTCAAGTTCTATCTCAGACATTTCCTAACTGTAAGACTCTGGACATGTTACTTAAAACTTTGTTCCTCAGTTTCCTTATCTGTAAAATGAAGAGATTTGAACTCAATAGCCTTTAAGGTCCCATCCCTCTCCAAATCTATGATTCTATGACCTAGCTTCAAATCCTGATATATATATATACTAGCTTTATAGAGTGAGAAAATCACTTCAACATCTAAATGTGCCCCAAGCAACTCTCTTAGCCAGCCAGGAAGGAGTTACTTCATTGTATCTGATGAAGGGAGTAACCACACCTTTACATAGGGAGTTCCCTCTCTTGAAAAAAATCATTCATGCAGACCAAAAACAAACATTCAAAGTGACAGCAAACAAAAATCCAAGAGCCACAATATATTCTTTAGGCATGATCAGAGGGAGGAAGCAGAGGACCAACCCACTTCAAGTGTTCCACCTTGGTATTCGTCCAAATGATAGTCCTGCCCTCATTTGTTAATTTCCTACCACATGGGAATGGAACTAGATAATAGTAAACATCACTTCATTATACTTAGAGCTTCTTAAGCACAATTTAAAGAAAAGCAATGTCATATAGAGGAAAGACTAACGGAAAAGAACTCAAACATACTTATTTTTAATTATTTCTTCTCTCTGGATTATAGTTTCCTCATTTATAACAGGACATTTGATATAGTACTTTTAAGACTCCAAAACATATTTTAATGCATTATCTCATTTGAGCCTCATAACCACTTTGTTAAGTAAATACTCCAACCCCAATTTTACTAATGAGGAAATGAAATCTCAGAGAAGTTGTCTGACTTACCTTAGGGCATACAACCTAGAAGTATCAGAGGCAGGAACTTGAGCCCATGGGTTCAGCATCTGAACCTATGTTTTCTTGACTTCAGGTCCAGCACTTTGTCCGTTAAAATATACTACCTTTCACAGACAACTGGGTGGTATGAAATAAATGGACTGAAATATGTGATCTCTAAATTCCCTTCCAGCCAAGAACACAGTTCTATGGGTCTGCATAAGTGCCCAGAATAGTGCCTGGCACGTACTTAGTGCTCACTAAATTTGCATTGAATGAATCAATGTGGTATAAATTCAAATTCTATTCAAAATTCCAACCAATACATTTTCCCCCTGAAGCTAAGCATTTGCATGTTAATAGAAGCTTCGTCATGGGATGAAGTAAGTTACCCAGGTTAGTTGATCAAAGAAAATTAAATTTTCTCCATGACAGTAGACAGAAGTCCCTTGAAATACACAATCAGGACATATTCAAGTTCAGAACAAAACCAATATTTGAAAGTGAGAAAATTTAATTGCTTGTTTTGAAGAGTCAAAGAAAAATTATTGATGTGTTAGTAAGTCAATTAGGGACTGTATGTTCACGTATCAAGTATCAAAATCCACTTTAACTGTTGAAAGCCAAAGTAAATTGACTTTTCCAAGATGATGCTTGCTAACAAATGGTAAAGACAACATGTATATTAACAAACATTTCCCTGATGTTTACTCTTTTTCCCTGGATACAAAAGTAAAGGGGATTTGGAGTAGGGGGAGGCAGAAGAAAAGCATAGTTTTTGAATTTTTTTTTCCTGCAGTAAAAAAGGAAAATCTAATTTTCTTTCTAATCAGTTGTGAATTCTTTGTGAAAAAGAGTCACATTCCATATTTTCAATGATGGAAACATTCCATTTTCAAATAAACTTAAGAAAATAAATTCTTATCTGAAAATTTCCATTTATTAAAATAATTCACATGTCTATTCAACTTTGAGAATAAAGATCAGATTCATTTTTTGATTCTCTACAAGTTGGCATCTTTAGATCTTTGCTGATGAAAGTCAGCTCAACTAATGTATATGTACTCTATTGTACAGGTCCATAGTCACTTTATATTGAAGGGATTGAATCTCCCACTAAGAGGGCCATTCTGATTTGTAATGATTTAAGCAACCTGGAATAATGGATAAAGAGCTAGACTGGAAAACAGGAAAGGCTGGATTCAAATTCCACCTCAGACATTTATTAGCAAGGTGACGCTGGGCAAATCATTCAACCTTTCTAGACCTCAGGTTTGTCATGTGTAGAATGTAGAATAATAGCATCTTCCTACCAGGGTTATTGCAAGGAGTGAATGAGATAATATGTATACTGTGCTTTGCAAAAATTGAAGTGATAAATAGTTTGTTTTGTCTATTGTATTCTTTTAAAAATGTTTTGATACTCTAAAAAATTACTGTCCAAGTACACTACATCAATAGAATCTTCCTTTGTATCAAGTAAGTAAAGTTAAGCAAAACAAACCTTGTCTACTTTTAAAAAATAATATATATATATATATATTGGCTAGGCAATGGTGTTAAGTGACTTGCCCAGGGTCACACAGCTAGTAAATGTTATGTGTCTGAAGCGAGATTTGAACTCAGGTCCTCCTGAATCCAGGGCCGGTGCTCTAACCACTGCGCCACCTAGCTGCCCCCAAAATAATATTTTTATGATCATTTTGAGACCTACCCTTCCTCAGGGAGGTATCTCACAAAGTTGGAAGTATCAAACAAAGTTTGATAGAGGACAATGTGACTGTCATTAATCTTCAATGTTCATTTCTTGAGACCTTATTATTTGCAAGGTACCATGATAAATATTGAGTGAGATATGAAAATTTAAAAAAAAAATCTGGATTTTGTTCTCAAGGAGTTTACGTAAAAAAAAAATAAATTAGGATGAACAATAGGTAATATGCTAAACTCTTTAGAAATATGAAATTACTGGGAAGAGGAGGATAACACACCTCTTCAAAGTACAGCATGTTCCCCTTGCCCTTGTTAGATGTAAAGATTAGAGAGGAGAGTTGATCTTTTGCAAGAGAGATGGAAAGATCCATGGAGAGGTTCAAAGAATGAGAATGGCTGGGTACCTTAGTTAAGCTTGTGAATTTTAGGTTTGTGGTATCTTCAAATCATGTATATATTTTGACTGGGCGGGGTGCCTTTTTCTTAGGAGATGTCTTCACTCCTGTAATAAGAAGATACAAGTTGATATCAGAAAATAGGAATTCATAGGGAAGTAAAGAAGGTCCTGTGTGAGAAGGATGTTCTTTTAGGTTCAAGAAAAAGTTGGACCTATAAATCCCTACCTTCCTTGTCCAGTCCAGCTCATCAGAGTAGAAAAGAAAACAAGAATTCAATGTAGATATTGTAGAGTAATAGAGATTTCACAACTGTCCAGAACTTTCTTGTATTATGTTTCACAGGAGTCTAAGCTCTATGAATGAGGTTATGGTATTGTAAAGCTCACACTAGTATCAGTAACAGCAGATATAACTGACATTTATAAAACACCTTAAGGTTTGGAAAAATAGATTAGATAGATAGATAGATGGATAGATAGATAGATGTGTGTGTGTGTGTATGTGTGCATAAAATCTCATTTGATCTCATAATAGCCCTGTGAAATAGTTACTAAGGACATTCTTATCCTCATTTTTACAAATGATAAAACTGGAGTGCAGAGGTTAAGTAACATGCAATTGGTCATATAGCTATTTTCAATAACACAATTTGAACCCAAGTCTTTCCTGGTTGTAAGGACAATGAGTTAATGGTGAGGGCTTTTGTAGAAGATAAATAAGTTTCAGAGCTGTTATTCCTCATACTTAGTTGACTCTGGTGTTATCATCTTGTCATATTTTGCAATTAGCTTTTTTGTTTCTTTTTTAGTGCTTATTATATGCAAATCAGTGTTCTACGGAGGTCTGGTGTGGGTTAAAAAGGTACAGTACCTGCCTTCATTGGGCTTACAGTCTCATAGAGGACAGAAAACATGTACAAATTACTGTTATATAAGCAGAAGGTGAGACTACCGCCAGAGGAGACACCACTTCCTCCTACAATGAATCAGAGGAGTATTCATGACAGAATTGCCATTTAATTTGATATAGAGCTGTGGAGAACAGGAACTCCCAGAAAAAGAATTGGCATGAAGAAAAGCACTGGGAATTAATAAAAAAAAAAAAACATGTAGACTGGTTTGTGTTTTTGTAAGTATTTATCCATTTCATTTAGATTGTCAAATTTATTGGTATATGATTGGGCAAAATAGTTTCTAACAATTGTCTTAATTTTCTATTCATTGGTGGTGAATTTACCCCTTTCATTTTTTATACTGGTAATTTGACTTTCTTCTTTCCTTTTTCAAAATAAAATTAACCAATGGTTTATCTATTTTATTGGTGTCTTCATAAAACTACCTTCTAGTTTTATTTATTAGTTCAATGGTTTTTCTTACTTTCAATTTTATTAATCTTACTTTTGATTTGTAGAATTTCTAATTTGTTGTTTAATTGGGGATTTTTAATTTGTTTTTTTTTTTCCAGTTCTATTAGTTGCATGCCCAAATTCATCGATCTGGTTTTTCTCTATTTTATTGATGTAAGAAGTTAAAAATATAATTTTTCCCCTAAGTACCACTTTGGCTGCATCCCATAAATTTTGGCATGTTGTCTCACTGTTGTCATTTTCTTTAATGAAATTGTCAATTGTTGCTATGATTTGTTCTTTGACCCACTTATATTTTAGGATTAGATTATTTAATTTCCAATTAGTTCTTAATCTCTCTATCATCCATTATTGAATGCAATTTTTATTGTAATATGATCTGAAAAGGATGCATTTGCTATCTCTGCCTTTCTGGATTAGGTTGTGAGATTTTTATGTGCTAATACATGGTAAATTTTTGTGTAGGTACCATATACTGCCAAGAAAAAGGTATATTCCTTTCTATTCCCATTCAATTTTCTCCAGAGATGTATCATATCTAACTTTTCCAGAATTTTATTTACCTCCTTAACTTCTTTCTAGCCCCTAGGGCGGGGCTTCACTAGGCCGGCAATGGGGTCAAGGCCTCCCTGGTGTCTTGTGTTGGGTGTGGGGTAGCTGGGGTGGGGCCTTGCTGGTGGATTTTCCCAGGTTTGGAGCCTTGCTGCAGGCCCCTTGCCATGAGGCTGGTTGCTGCTGCTCTTGGACCTCGCACCCCTCCCACCTCAGTAAGACAGATCTTTACTGTCATGCTGGTAAGCTGCTTCCCCGCTTCTGGATGAATTCGGAGGCATGTTTCTAGTTGTTTAGAGGGGAATTTAGGAGGGCTTCAGAGTTTTCATTTCTCACTTGGCACGGTGAGTCCTTCTCTGTTCTTTAGGAGCATACTACCTAATGGCAAAAAGTAATAAATATATGAAGTAAGGAGGTAGCAATGTAGATGGAGAGGGGCAGATGGATGTCATATTGCAGAGGTAAGACTGACAACATATATACTGATAGATGTGAGGAATGAGAGAGCGGAAGAGAGAAAAATGGAACCAGTGTCAAGTCCAAGTGATAGTAAGGCACTTCGAAAAGAAATAGCTATATCAGGAGAAGGAGCCTATTTGGGGAAAAAGATGAGTTTTTGACCTGGTGAGTTTAAGAAGTTGGCACCCAGATGGAGATATCCAGAAAAGTGCTAGAAATTTAGGACTGATGTTTTGAAGTCAGCATAGGGCTAGAAATATAAATAGATGTTCATTTGCACAGAAATTATTGTTGAAGCAGTAGAAGTAGTTGTGATTTTCAAGAGAGAGTATAGAGAGAGACTGTGTGATGCCTAATGGCTTGCATGTACTTTACTCCTTCTACTGGTGGATTAGGGCAGAATGTTTCACTCCCATAATAGTTTAGGGAATGACTAGAATAGGAGTCAATTATCATCCTAGGGTACTGGCTCAACCATTTGCTCACCTAACCTTATACTAGACCCATGTTTTCTCTCTCCTCTCACAGCCACAGACTCTGGGAACCACAAAAGTGATCCTGGGTCTTCCTGACACACAGAAGATAGACCATACGTTCTTTGGATTTGTGCCTGTATCTCACACAACTCACAAAACCAGGAAGACAAGCTAACCATGAACCACTGAAGGAATAAATTCCCCAGTTAAATTTGTTTCAACAAAGATATGCTGACAATCAAGTCTACCAGAGATATTACTTGGAAGATCTTACTCTGAGTATGCTAAAAAGGAAATTTAAAAAGCATAGAATTCCCTGGCTTTTGGTTCTTCTAAGTGTCACCAATTTACATTGCCACCAGAATATACAAAGCCACTACACAGTCTAAGCAGCAACAACTACTACCAAATAATAAGGGTTATTTATTTACTTTCAGTACACAAACATTAAATAGTTGGGGTTCAACTGTGTCAGCTCTTTGATCAGAGGTCAACCTACTGATGCTGACAGAGGAAAAGAAGGACAAGAACAGAACCTTGAATAAATTCCAACACTTAGCGAATGAGAAGAGGAAAGATAACCAGAGAGGTGGGAAGAAAATAAGATGAGTGCATTGTCATAAAAAGTAAGAAAGGAAGGAATTGCAAAGTTAGAGAGAGGCAGAAAGTGACTCTCATTTAACAAGAATAACAAAATGATTCTCAGAGCAGGTGGTGGAGATAAGGGAAAGGAATAAGAATTTATACAACACGTACTTTACACCTGGCACTGTGCTAAGTGCTCTTTACAAATATTATCTCAGTTGATCCTGTCCCTGTTCAATACTTTGTAGACATGAGGTACTTTATGAAGTGGTAATTGGCTAAGTGGATGAACAAATGAATAATGCTACAATTCAAGAAATTTAAAGGTTGTGATTATCAAAGTACAATTTTGAGGAATTAACTGACAGAGATTATGAGATTTGATAAAGTGATAGAATCATGAATTTTACAGCTAAGAGAAACTTTGGAATTTCTTTAGTCCAGAACTGTCATTGTGTTAGATAAAGAGAATCACAGAAATGATTAATGACCTGCCCAGGCTCACACACTTAGTTAAAGGAGGGGCTGAGTCTAAAACATCAGACCTTTGGCTCCCCAACCAATACATTTTAATAAATCATGATGTTAAAATATTGAAAAAAAATTATAATACCAAACAGAAGTCATATGAAGATTGTGGGTGAGGGGAAAACCCTTTCAACTAGATGGGGAAAAAAATGAAAATTTTAAGGAGCTACTTTAATATTCTTGTCAGGTGCTATTTCCAATGTGTTTCATCATGTATCAGATACCAGACTGGGGAATCCAATTTTTTTTAGTTTCATTATTGTTCATAATGAGAATAGATCACCTTGGAAATGCTAGGAAATGTTTCATTTTATGTTTATTTGTTGTCTTGCTTTCTGCTTTACCTCTAAATGTTCTTGGGGTGATCTTATTTCTCTAAGTATCACATCCAGTTCTCCACAGGCTAATTACCTGACCTCTTACGTTTTTTTTTTTCTTTTCTCTTCTCTTCCCCCCCTCCCGAAAATATTGTCTATTGTCTCCTGTCATTCCTTGTAATGTTTCACAAATGAGCTTTTATACTAAACCAGCATTTTCCTTGACCAACAGGTCCATATCATATTTTTCTTCTATAGATGTAGTAAGTTGTATTAGATTCTATGATGGATTCAATCTAACAAATCACTGTTCAATCATCATCTGAATATCAAAAGTTGCTTAGATAGATCCCACTTTTGAAAATAAATTCACTTACCATATTAAAGTTTTGAAGTTCATTGATTAAGTTAGATTGCCATTAAATTGTTTAATGGTCACAACCTTTATATTGATATATAGAAAATAGTTAATATTTTGGGCTTTTTGATTACATTTTGAAGATTATATTATGCTTTTAACTACCCCAATGTGTTCCCTGCTGCAAAAACAAAACAAAAACCAAAAATAAACAAAAAAACCTTATCATTTTTATACTAGTAATATTGTAGAGATTCCCGAAAATCATGGATTACCTCAACCTGAGAAGACAAAATTACTGATGGTCCAAAAGACATGAGACAAGATAGCATTGTGGCTGTAAGGAAAATATAGCAGGGGGCAGCTAAATGGTGCAGTAGATAGAGCACCAGCCCTGGAGTCAGGATGACCTGAGTTCAACTCCTGTCTCAAACCAGACATTTGACATTTACTTGCTGTGTGACCCTGGGCAAGTCACTTAACCCCAATTGCCTCACCAAAAAAAAAATGTAGCATATTGCTAACAATGACTTGAATATGAGAAGTGTCATAAAAGTAATCAACTAAGACATGTATGGCCAAAAAAGAAGGTGGATTATTCATGTATCTCAAGCACAGGAGAGCTAATGAATCATAGGTTTCGAATTAGGAGAGCCATTAGAAATAATACAACCCAAATCTTTCATTTTATAGATGAGGTAACTCAAGCCACTAATATGCATGACATATTACAATTTTCTTAAGGTATTTTGTGACATTGGATAGATACTGGAAGATTTCTAGAAAAAATATATGAAGAAGAACTACACAGAAAAAGAATGGGACAAATAGGTTGTGATCTATACCAGATGATAGAATGCCTTTTATCAATCAGGTCATGAATATACAAAAAAAAAAATGAAAATACTATTTACAATAGGATGGGCAATAAATTCAACTGAATGAAAGAATATGTGGATATATAGGCTTATATATCATGTATTTAGAGATTAAATCTATATTATCAATTTAAAATGGTGAAGTTTCTGATAAATTGAATATTTTCTACGTATTAATGCAGATATTTTTAATGTTTTTATCTAATTGTCTGAATCAGATCAGAGATATAGAGCCAGAAAGGGCTTCAGAGGCCATCTAATCCAAGCCCCTCATTTTATAAAAGAGAGAATTGAGGCTCCATTAAATGGTTAAGCAATTTATTCAAGATCACATAGGTAATATGTGTCAGAGGGGGATTTGGACCCAGGTCCATTGGCTACAGAGTAAATTCCCTTTCCATTACAGTCAGTGAATATCAAAGGTGCCCTGATTTGGCAAATGTAACAAAATCTACTTTTAGTTAATCTAATTAGCTCTTACTTTCCTTAATTCATTTTACAATTTGGCATATTTCTAAACAATCAAGCTAGCTCTCGAGTAAACTATCTGGATTGAGTGAATGATATTTCCCGGGTGAGTCGGTTTGTTTATTTCTCTCTTGGTACAGAACTGTAGTTTTTGACAATGGCTCATGTTACGCTGACAGCAATGAGAGAAATACAATGCCAAACTTTTTGTCCCAGGTGGATATAGTCATTGAGGCATCATGCATTAACAGCTTATGAGAATCACACGGCCTTTAAGTCGATGATATACATCGTCTACCTCAAGTCTTATTTTTTGAATTTAGTTTGACAACTTAAGGCAAACGTGTTTTCGCTAATGTTAGAAGTTACCTAGGTGAGTACCAAAAGCAGCATGGTCATTCAATGAACTACAATTCCAAGAACTAAGCACTTAGCTGGAACTAAGAGAAAGCCTGAAAGATAAACTTAGTGCTTCCTTTAATACTGTATTAGAAAATAAAGGACACTATTCATATTTTAACTATACTTCTTATTACTATTAAATAGAAATGCTAATCTTGACCAAGGTCATAGAGTAATGATAACTAATTATAATAGCTTGCATTTATACAGTGCCTACTATGTCCCAGGCACTGTATAAATACTTGTAAATATTACAGAGTAGTTAGTTGTAAGGATCATATTAGAAATAATCACACAGCACCTTAAAGTGTGATTTTACGTAAATGCTAAGGACCACTACATAGAATAAGGTGTGTGGGGTTTATGCCTCTGTTACCTGCTGTGCTAAATCCTTAAATATTTCATGAGCAAATTGATTAATCTAATCTGTAATAGACACAATAGAAATCATAGAAAAGATGTAATTAAAAGATGTTGTAAGAAGAAATGAAAAGCTTTGGCCTAAAATGCATGCCGAATTGAGGCTGTTTCCTCATGTTTAAACACTCTTGAATGATAAATATTGAGGGTTGGTTAATATTTCTCTTTCCATATTATAATAGTATCAAGGCAATGTGGCACAGAAAAGTGCTAGGATTCTGGTTCAGAAATTCCAGTCAAATTAAAAAGGTATGTAAAGTACTTTCTTTATACAAACCATTGTGTTGGCCCCTGGGGATAAGAATCTTTATTTCAGGAAGACCTCATTTAAAAACCTGCCTCTGACAGGAGTTGTGCCAAATCACTTAATCTCATGTGTCTCAGACACTTCCCTGCTTTTGTTCAGTCATTTTCAGTAGTGTCCAACTCTTTGTGACCCCATTTAGGGTTTTCTTGGCAAATTTACTGGGGTGGTTTGCCATTTCCTTCTGCAGCTCATCTGACAGATGGAGAAACTGAGGCACACAGGGTTAAGTAACTTGCCCGGGGTCACACAGCTAGTAAGTGTCCGAGGTCAGCTTTGAGCTCTCAGAGATGAATCCTCCCGACTCCAGGCCTGGTGCTCTATTTACTGTGCCACCTAGCTGCCAGAAAAGTCTCTGTGTCTGATTTATTAAATCATAAAGAGATTCTTATCTATACTTGTGGATAGAGTTCCCACACAAAGAATTCCATATACTGAAGAAATCACAAACCTTGTATTTGAGACTTGTAATATGAATGTTCTTCCAATCTGGTTCAGGCCTGACTCCCTGAACTACTTTCCCACCTCTAATCCAGTGGTTTTCTCGTGATGGCATCACCTTCTTGACCTCAACCTCCTTTCCTCAATGGGGAGTCCATCCCTGGAGCCTCCATTTGAAGAAGTTCTCACCCAGCCATTCTTTCTTCTAGCTTGGTTCAGTCCCTGATTTCCTCAGACTCTCTTAGTTTGTCCTATCTTGCTTTCTGGCTCCCTTTTATGGGTTGTCTTCCCTCACTGGAAGGAAAGGTCCTTTTATTCCCTGATTTATCACAGTACCTGGCAAGGAAGAACTTAATACATGCTTTATCTAATCTAATCTGCAATAAGGGCAGAGTCACAGATGAGGTCACCCTGGCCAATGTTTCAGCCTTATTATGCATGACTCTCCTTCACATACTTTTTGAATTGGCCATACTAACATTCAAGCTGTTCCTCATATATGACAATCCATTGTCCCATGCTCCTGCTTTCGCACAGGCTATCGTCCATGCCTGAAGTGCCCTCCTGCTTCTCCTCTGCCTTTTAGAATTCCATGCTTCCTTCATGACAAAGTTCAAGTACTGCCTTCTACATGAAACCTTTCTGATTGCCCTGGCTTCTAGTGGTCACCCCCTCAAGTTACATCGTTATCAATTTTGTGCATATATTGTATTGTCAATGCTTTATATGCCGCTAGAATATTCCTTGAGGGCAGGATATGTTTCATTTTTGTTTTGTATTATTAGAGCCTCCTGTGGTTGCTGGTACATATAGGCAGGTGTTATAAATGGTTGCTGGTTTATTGGTTCATTGGTTGATTTACTGATTGCCCTACCTCTCCTGGTGTAATGCCTCAGCTGCCAGCTGGGATGCCATGGTCTTTAGCATAGTAATTTTATTCAGAAGGAAAATAAGATCATAGATATAGAGCTAGGCCTGGAAGGTCCCTGAGAGGTCATCTGGTCCTGGCCCCTCATTTTGCAAATAAGTCCAGATGGAATAAATGATGATCATAATTACATGAGTTGTAAGTACATGATTTAAACTGAGGTGCTCTCATTCTAAAATCTAGCACTCTTTCCACTGGACATGATTTTAAATGTCTCTCTACACTGTATGTGTTGTAATTTTCCCCTATTTCACTTCCGCTCAAACTTTTTAGTATAAGGAGACAGATTTTCCACTCATTCTCCCAGAGCACGGTTTACTTTATAACGTGCCCAGAGTTCTAGGTTACCTTTTAGAGAGTGGGAGTATCTTTCTTCAATGTTATTGGCTTGATTGCCCTTCCTCCCTCCTTCTGATGTGTTCCTTCTTCTCAGGAGTAACCACCATCGATTAATGCCCCAGTTCCATTTAAGCACTAACAGCTTTTAAAGAGGGATATTTGCATTGAAGATATGGCAAGAACAGAAGTTGACTACGTTCTCTCCCCCCTCCTCCACCTGCCAGCCCCTAATACTTGTGGGCACATTCTCTCCTGTACCACGTTGGTCTTAGTGAAGAATGTCCCCCAATTCAAAGTAATCTCAACATAGTATTCTCTCCCTACTCCCCTTCCCCAAGTTCATTTCCAAATTTGCCATAGCAGACGGTGAATTGGCATAGCTCTCTCTTTCCTGTTTTTGTATATGCTGGTTCAAACAAGTTGCTTATGACTTAACTCTATACCGTCTGACTTCCAGCCAATCTCCAGCTCCTAGAGTTCTGGTGGCTCGCCACTGTGACCTTTTGAAGGTCACAAATATACAACCAACCATCTATAATATTCCTTCACCTAAAATTAAGAAGAGGCCTAACAGACAGAGGCAAAAACAGGGCCATGTGCTCACAGCTCCTATGACTCCAGGGGAGAGAAAAATACCTGAGGCCTCTCTCTAACCACTCTTGGCATAATCCTTGCCTCCACATTTGAACATAGTCTGCCAGGAATGAGGATCTGTCTAGCTTGGGACAGTCAGTGCCTTTTGAATGGATGCCTGCTCCAGCCCCACCACTAAACAAGAAAAGGCTACCCTTTACTGTGTGACTAACATACATGTACCAGTTTCAGAATGTCTGTGCAGATTCAAGAGTCCATGTGAGGATTTCATCATCTTAGCATGTTATGCAGTGTCATTCGGACTAGGTTCATTGGCTGGTTTCCTCTCCCTTTCTACAGACCTGCTACCCCAACTGTTATACTAGCACTATGATTTTATTTTATTTATTCTTATTCCTGTTTCTTTTAGTTATTCACGAAGGCAAGTTCTCTGTGACCTGTTTGACTATTATGTAATAGGCTCGCAAAAAAGTTTCTCTTTATAAAGTATTCTATATCAATTGTGGCTTTTTCCAGGTAGGTTACATTTATATAGCACTTTAGAGTTCTCAGAGTCCTTTATGGACATTGCTTTTGTGAGCTCTAGTGAGATATAATCAATTACTCCCCAATTGTATCCAACAGGATTCTGGTACTCAACTATAGAGGAAGAGTACCAGCTTGTCCCTGCAGGAATGGGAAACTGCCTGTCGGAGGGGATCTGAAGCAATGGTGGAAAAAAGTAAACACTAAATCAGCATAAGTGTGAATGTCAGTTCAGGATTTTTTCTTTTTAATGTGCCTACCCTTCCCTAAGTAGTCATGGTTAGATTTCAGGTTTTTCATTAATTTGGATAGTATAAAAATTGTCACAGAAATTGTTATTTAAATATTAAATTTCTTAAATTCAGTTATTTAACAAACATTATTCTAAGGCTAGATATTTAGGTTTCACCAAAAGGGGTCCATGATACAACAAAAGTTAAGAATCTCTGTGCTCATGTGATCAATATTGTTCAATATCTTGAATCAAATACAGTCATATCTTGCTAGTGACATCACTGTATCGAGATAACAAGAAATCAAAATGTATGTGTGTATATGTGAATTTTATTGTATATGTTCCCAAATGAAATATGTTGTGCTATGCAAAGTTTACATTTAAAATTCTTATTTTTTTTAACCATAACTGGGATTTTTTGTGATATAGTGAACCTCTCATGCAGAAATTTCATGTTCCAAAGAAGATTAAAACTTGCTCTGTAAATTGTAGTCTTAGATATTTGTCAGGGACATGGATTGATTAATTGACTTGCCCAGGGTCATACAACAATTATGTTTCAAAGGTAGGGCTTGAATCTCAGGTCCTCTTGACTACTAGATCAGCTTTCTATCCACTGTGGCAGGCTGCCTCTCTCTAATAGATTTTAATTTAAAAACAAAACAAAAGAAGTCATTTTGGTCAGTAAGAGAAAACCACTTGAGATCATGCCAAAACTGGCAACCTTGTTGGAGAGAAGAATTTATAATGTACATATGGCCCAAGTAACACAGGAAAGAAATTGAACAGTTGTTTGAGCAGCAGTTGGTCTTAAAGACAATAGAGGTAAATGCTGATTCTGAATAGGCATACATCAGACATAAGACACAGGGTCTGGGACAGATGTTTTCTCCCCTAGAATTTCAGCTTGAGTAAGAATTAGGTACTAAATGAAGGCAGAGGGGAAAAACAAAACAAAACAAAAAACAGCAACACAGTATCAAACTCTTTCCAGGGGCAAGGAAATCCCCTTCTAGAGTGATAATCTTTAAGCAATTCATTAGTTAATGAAAAGGAAGTTTGTAAATTAGTCTGCAGCCAGTTTAAAAATCAACAAATTCAACAGATATTTTTTTAGGTGCACTCGGGATAAGAAAGTGGGGAGAAAAAAAGAGATTCTGCCCTCACTGAACTTACTATACGGTGTACACGTATGCAAAAGATTATAATACAATTTAAGATCTCATCTGCGTTATAGTTGTATACGAGGAATTGAAGACAATAGCATGAGACATTTCAGGAGCATGAGATTACTTCTAGTAGGGGTGCAGCTTGGGATGGAAACTAAATGGGCTTCATGGGAGAAATGACACCTGTGCTTGACCTTGAAAGAAGAAAAAGTAGACAGTGAGGAAAGTCTATTCCAGACAGGAATTGTGTAAATAATTCATGGTATATATTTGTGTCAGTATATGTAAAAGAAGGACCAAGAAGGAAGGGAAGAGAACAAGTAGCTATCAAGTGTACCAAGCACTGTACTAAGTGCTCAACAAACTTTATCTTGATCTCACTATAATCCTGTGAGACAGGTGCTATTATGATCTCCATTTTATAGTTGGGAAAGTCAAGGCAGATAGAGGTTAGGTGACTTGCTCAAGGTCACAGTGCTAGTAAGTATCCAAGGCTGGATTTTAACTCAGGTCTTCCTGACTTCAGGCCCCAAGTAAGTTATCTACTCTGCTACCTAGTTGCTCAAGGGAAAGAGAATACTGAAGTTACAAACCTTCTTGACTGGGAGAATGGAGCCATAAATGAAAATCGTTAAGTTTAGAGGAGGGAGACGTTAGGGGAAAGTGATTATAGTATTGGATGTTTAGAGCTGGGATGGATCTTAGGCTGATTATTTAGAAGGGACCTAGAAGAAACCATGTAACTCAAATTCCTTACTTTATTGATTAGGAAAATGAGCCCCCAGGAACTTAAGTCAGTTTTCCAAGGTCAAAGAGGTTGTAAGAAGCAGAGTCAAATTTGAATCCGTGTCATTTAACTCTAAATGCAGTGCATCATACTGCCTCCCATTAATTCTGTTCAATAATTAGAACTTGTGGTGATAGTGGGGTATATATGTGAAGCTATTCAATGTGAAATTGAAAATTTAGCACTGGAGCTCTATTTAGAGGTCAAGTCCAAAGACTTATATACAGATGATTATTGAAACCGTGTAAGTGGATTTGTCAAAAGCAAAGTAGCTAGGGAAGTATAAGCACTTACCTGGAGCTTAGGGGGAAAGGAGAAAGAAGAAATGAGTAATTCAATTTCATTAGATGAACCCTTCCTAATAGTTAGATTCTGTTTATCCTTACATGACTGACAAGGCTTCTGTTCACATTGAAGAGAAAGAAGCTAAAAATGAATTGGAGGTTAAGAGGGGAGGGAGAAGACCATAGACATAGAATCAAAGAATCATAGAATCTCAGAGCAGCATGGTACCACAGGGGCCATAAAGTCCAACCTTTAGCTCATCTTGATTCTTCTCTACAACATCCCTAGTATATAGTTTCAAATCTCTATTTGAAAACATGTAGTGAGAAGTAATCTACCATCTCCTGAGGCAGCACATTGCATTTTTGTACAACTCTGTCACAAAATTTTGCCTTATTGTGTACTTAAACTTCCTCTTAGCAACCTCTACCTGTTGTTCTTAATTATATTCTCTGGGGCCAATTAAATCAAGTCTAATCTCTTTTCCATATGATAGCACTTCAAAAATTTGGACACAGCTGTCATGACCTTATATATCTTTTTTTTTTTAACCAAAGGAAAATCTACGTCTCTGAAAAGTTTTATTAACAAAATAGAAAAAAAGAAACAATGATCTGAATATTGGGATTGCAATACTAGAAAGCAAACATGTTGATAACCTAAACAAGTACAGAAAAAAAATCTTGAAAATTAGAGGAGAAATAGAAAAATTTGAAAATAAAAAAGAGCATATAGAACTGATAAAAAACTGATAAAAAGAGTATATAGAACAGATAAAAAACTAAGACCTATTTTAAAGATTAAAAAATAATCTACTTTCTAACTTGATCAAGAAAAAGACAAGAGAAAGATAAACTTACCAAATAAAGAGATGAATTAGGCGAATTCACAACAGAAAAGAAATAAAGGGAATTATAAGAAATTACTCCTCTCAATTAAATGCTCCCAAAACTAAGAATTCAGAGGAAGTGTCTACACAAAAAAATTAAACATACAAACTAAAAAAAAAAGCCAAGAAATGGATATCTTTAACTATCTAATATTAGAGAAAGAAATTATGCAAGCCATAATTGAAACATATAAGTGTTTTTGTGAGAAACAATAATCCTAGGTCATGTGAATCTGTTAGTGAAATCTATCAGATATTTAAATTGTAGTTAATAACTGTGCTGTAAAAATTAATCTTTAAACAGAGACAGAATATACACTGTCAAATTCCTTTTGTGTAACAAATATAATCCTGATAATCAAAACAGAGTGAGACAAAGAAGATAAGAGGAATATAGAACAATATCACTAACAAATATTGAAGCAAAATTTTAATAAAATCATCATAGGGAAAGCATAACAATATATTCAGAAAATAACAGTGATTAAGTTTGATTCATGCAATTGATAAAATAGAGCATTCAATTATGTTAAAAATATTGTTTAATACCATGATCATGGAAGGGCTTTTCTCTAATATTAACAAAAGCATGTATTTAAAACCAAGAACTATCATTGCCAGCAATGGAGAAAAGTCGAAATTTTCTTAGAACAAAGAATAAAGGCAGGATGTTCCCTCTTCCCACTATTATCTGATAGTTTGGGAATTAGCTATAGCAATAATAATAAGTAGTAGTAGTAGTTGTAGTAGCAGCAGCAGCAGCAGTTACTATTCATATAAAGCCTCCTATGTTCCAGGTGCTGTGTTAAGTGCTTTACAAATATGGCCTCATTTTATCCTCATGACAACCCCGGAATTTAGTTGCTATTATTATCTCAGTTTTACATTTGAAGAAAGCAAGGAACACATGATTTAAGTGATTTGCCCAAGGAAATATCTAAGGCCAGATTTGAACTCAGGTCTTCCTAATTCCAGGCCTAGAACTCTACCCATTGCATCACCTAGCTTCCTAGAAGAGAAATGAATAAAAATAATTGTTGCATAGAAAAATTGGAGAAATTAACAAAATTAAAGATATAGACACTGTCAAAGGGTAGATGTTTTCTTTATTGGTAGATGACAGATGTACTTAGAGATCCCCAAAAACTGAGCAACAAAACTAATTGAGACAATAACATTAGTAAGTAGCAGGATAGATAACAGATCCCTCAAATCATCATCATTCTTATATATCATTTAAAAATCCAGGAAGAAACAATGATAGAAGTTTCATTTAAAATAACAGTATAAACACAGAAATACCCGGAATTTTCAAGGTTCGAATTGTTGTTCTTCTTCTTCTTCTTAGTCCTTCATTTTCTCTCTCTCTTTTTTTTTTTTGGTGAATCAGTCAGGGTTAAATGACTTGCCCAAGGTCACACAGCTAGTTAGTGTCAAGTATCTGAGGCCGGATTTGAATTCAGGTCCTCCTGACTCCAGGACCAGAGCTTTATCCACTGCACCACCTAGCTGCCTCTAGTCCTTCATTCTCAAAGAGCACCAATGACACCAAAAGGGTGATGTTTTGATTTCCAAGTGAATTGTATTTGTGAGGCAGAGCTGTGCGAAGTCATCACCCTCACTCTCTCCTCCAGAGTCATTGAAGTCTAGTAGCAAGATATATGTCAAGACAACTGGGGATGGCCCAGCACAAGGTTCTCATAATTACAAGTATAAAGCTCTCTGAAGAAATAAAAAGAAACAAATATTTGGAGAAAAATTTACCATTAATGGTTGGATTGTGCCGGTACAGTAAAATGATACTACATATTTTAATTTAGAGATTTAGTGTTATACTAATCAACTTATCAAAGTATACTTTTTAGGATGAAATAATTTAATAGCAAAATTCACTTACAGAAGCAAAAAGTCTAGAAGATTCTTCAGGGAAATCATGAAAAAAGTACAATTGAAAGGGGGCACAGTTCACAATAATTAACATTATATTACATATAAAAAGTCAGAAAAATTATTAGGTTCTAGTTTTTAAAAAAAAGATAAATCTGTGGAACTGACTAGATAAGCAAGAAACAAGCAACTAATAATAGTAGCACATTGTTTATTAAATTCAAGAGCACCAATACTAGGAGAACTCCTTTTTAGCATGAAGTGCCATAAAAACTGTAAAGTAGTCTGACAGAAAGAGGGTTTAAAATGATTATTTGATGTCATATGCCACAATAAGTTCTAAATTGAGTGTTGTTAACCTGGGGTCCATGTACTCTCAAGCAATCTATATATAGATTTCATGGGATTTATAGATTTAGATGAGGAAAAAATGCATCTCGTTTTTCACTGATCTCCAAGTGAAATTTAGAATTTCCTTCAATTATTAAACAAAATAAAACAAAAACTTCCTCTGGAAAGGGGTCCACTAGTTTCACTAGATGGCTAAAGGGATCTATGACACAAAAAAGATTAAGAATCTCTGTTCTAAATGGATGTATGATCTGACTATTAAAGCCTACATCATTTAAAAATATGGAAGAGGTCAAAATCCAGTACTTCTCACAATTTTGGTTGGGGATAGGGAAGACTTCTTAATCAACTAGCAACTATTTATTTATCAGCTACATGTCTGGCACTGTCTCAGGTCCTGGTATACAAAAATGAGGCAGTCCCTGCCCTCAAAGAACTTATATTCATGAGGGGAAGCAACTTATACATATGTAAAGTATACACAAAATAAATATGAGGTCATTTTTAGAGAGAATCACTAGCTGCCTAGAGAAGCAGGAAAGAAAAGCTTGATTCTGAAGATGTTGATTGAGTTGAGTAATAAAGGAAATTAGGAATTATAAAAGGCACAGATGAAGAGGGAGTGAATTCCAGGCATGGGGGACAGTCAGTTCACAGAGAAGAGACAGGAGATGGATTGTGAGGAATCATAAGAAGACAAATTTGATCTGATCATGGAGTCTTGGATCAAATAGGGGATAGAGATAATCTTAAAAGACAAAACAAATTTAATTACACAAAATTTAAAGGTTTTGCCCAAAGAAAGTAAATAAAGTACAATATAAAGTGGAAACTACCAAGTGAGAAAATATTTACAACAAAATCATCAGGAAAAAATTGATTTTCAAGTTATAGATGTCACCCATAGCTCAGCAGATACTACTTTCACCATGAACTCTGTCTCTGGACTCAGGTTAATTATATGTGGTCTGATCCCAAAGATGAGTAGGGAGAGGAATGTTTTGCACTAGGGTAGGAAGTGCGCCTCATAGAGGAGATCATGGATCTAATGAAATATAGACATTCCACAGTTATACTTGTTCTCGTATAACTGATAATATTTCCTTTTCAGGCTCTATAAGATTTGCATTTTCCTCCACAGTCTCTTAAGTTTCCCTCTTCCCTTCTTAAAATGATCTAACATTTTAAATGAACAGATAGTTTAAAGGGTCTAGTAAATATTAAAAAAAAGTAAATAGTGGGACAATTAACCTTCTACTTAGCTTTTTAATTTTAGCAAATTATCATAAAATTGAAAAATAATTGTGTTTTTTTCCTGAGTTTTCATATAATGGACAAAGACGGGGGAAGAATTAGGTAGACTTAGAAAGTATTATGAGATAATCCTAGAGAGTCAAGTAAAATTAATTGAAATAACCAATAAACAGTAAGGTTGCAGGATATAAGCTAAATCCACATAAAGTATTAGCATTCCTATGTATGATCAACAGGACCCAGCACGAAGAGCTAGAAAATGAAATTCAATTCAAAATTAGCACATGAGCAATAAAATACTGAAGAGTATATCTACTAAGAGCTACTTAGCAACTATTTGAATCACACCTCAAATACTCTGCAGAAATAAAGACAGACCTACATAATTGGAGAAACATCAAGTACTTATAAGTAGGTAGGACAAATATACCAAAAATGTAAATACTACCAATTTAATTACTTATTGAGTGATGTACCAATCAAACTTTCAAAAGAACATTTTGTAGATCTGGAAAAATAATAAAATTTATATGTAGAAGCAAAAGGTCAAGAATCTCAAGGGTAATAATGAGGAAAAAAAGTGGGAAGAAAGAGGGTGTGTCAGTACTAAATCTCAAACTGTACTTCAAAGGAGCAATCTTGAATGTGATTTAGTAATTTTTAAAGGGTATTAATCAATGGAATAAGTTAATAATGCAACATACAGGAGCAAACAGACACAGGAGCATCATGTTTAATAAACTCAAATCAAAGTTTAATAACTCCTATGGGAGATGGACTTAATATTAGTCAAAATCCTTTGAGAAAACTGGATAGCAGGCAGGAATTATATGTATAATTTCATACCATAAACAAAGGTAAGATTCAAATCGATAGATGACCTAGATAAAAGAAATCATATCATAAATAAACTAGAAGAGCAAGGAAGAAATTTTTCAGAACTTTGGATAGGGGAAGAGCTCATGACTAAACATGTAATAGAAATAATCTTATAAGATGAAATCCACAATTTTAATTATATAAAATTAAATTATTTTCTCTATAAATATAGTAAAATTTAAAAGAGAAGCAAGCAATGGTGGAAAATATAACAAGTTTCTTTGATAAATATCTTATGTCAAAGATATATAAGAAATTGATTCAAACTGATAAGACTAAGAGTTATTCCTCAATAACTAAATGGTCAAAGGCTATGAACAATCAGTTTTCAAAGGAAGAGATTAAAGATGTCAAAAATAATAAAAAATGCTCTAAAGTACTGATAGAATAATGCAAATTAAAGCAACTTTGAAGTTCCACCTCATATCTATCAGACTGGCAAAGGTGACAAAAGAGAAAAATGATAAATACTGGAAAAGCTATGGAAAAACAGGTACAGTAATATATTAGTGAAAGACGAAAATGGGTCAATCACTTTGTAAATCCATTTGAACTATGCCCTGGAAGTTACCAAATTGTGTATATCCTTTGATCTAGATATACTACCACTAGCCTTATGTCTCAAAGAAATCAAAGAAAGAGGAAAAACGTCTTTATATAAAAGAAATTATAGTAGTTCTTTTCGTTATATTAAAAAACTGGAAACTAAGGCGGTAATATTGTCCCAAATACCTTCTACCTTTTATTCCTGCTAATTTCTCTTTACCTCCTATCTCTCTGTGTTTACTATTAATTTCCTGATGGGAGTTAATATTTTTTTTCATCTTTGAGTAATGGTATACCCATTTCAGATTTTGCTGATTGAAAAAGCAACATCAATGTGAAACTTGTATATTAAAAACACTAAGAAAGTATGTCACACAGATAAGACACTTACCAAAGCAAAGATGGCTATAGTACATTGTTTCTCAGCCCAGCATTACAGCAACAGGGGAACATCTACCAACAGAATAGCCTACCTAGCAACTGAGGCACTGGGCATGACAAATATCAGGCCCTTCAGTGAATGGCTTGAGCACTGTCCTCATGAGTTTTAAGCTACCTGGTTCACATGTGTTCCCTACATTTCTACCTCAATATCATGTCTTTAAATTTGTGTTCACTCTTTCTCATGGACACTATTATGTGGTGAAAAATTGTGGCCTCAAGTTTATTGGTGGAATGAAGTGTAATTATTATTCTTGACTCTCCTTTTTAAAAAGAAAATACCTTTAAGATTTAAAAAAAAGTAAAGGGAAAGGAATGAAAATCTTATTGGGGAAACAAGGAAATATGCCACTGTATGGTTGCTATCATCAATGGGATTATGGTCTACATGAATCCCTGAAGTATGTAGGAAGTAGTTCAATAAAAATAAAAGGTGTTAAGCCATGGAAAATATATTGAGAAGAGAAAGAAATGATTGAAAATTTCTTCCTTTCTTCTGCATCCACACTAGAGGAAGAGTTTTTCCATTCCTATGTAAGTTTTCCCTCCATCTATCATCTCAAAAGGTATAGCAGATTATATCTATTTGTATACTGAGTCTAAGACTGGCCTTTTTGCACATTTTTTTCTCTCTTGTTATCTAAATTATTAAAAAAATAAGACAGCAATGATCGAGTATTTACAGAGTCCTAGAGGATTCTGAAACTTTTTGCTCAATTAATACATTAACCTAGGGTGCTATTGTTTTCACTCATTTTAGTTGTGTTTGACACTTTATGATCCCATTTGGGGTTTTCTTGGCAAAGATATTAAAGTGGTTTGCAGTTTCCTTCTCCAGTTCATTTTACAGATGAGGAAACTGAGGCAAACAGGGCTAAGTGACTTGCTGAGGGTCACACAGTTAGTAAGTGTCTGAGGTCACATTTGAACTCAGATCTTTCTGACAACTCCAGGCCATGCACTCTATCCATTACATCACCTGGCTGCCTTTTAACATAGGGTGTATTTCATCTTAGTTGTTCAGTAACCCAAACACCAAACATCAAAGAGCTAAACACTTTAAGAAACTAAAAATCAATGACCTTTCTGAGGTTTGAAGATAAGAAGTCAACATTAGTGATGGCCACATAGGCCAAAAGAGTGAAGCTAGATACTGTCTCAGTCAATTGGGCAGCTAGGGATCTGTGCAAGCATGTGCAATTCGCAGTATTTGTTACAATTTCGGTGAATAAAGAGGTTGGACAAATAATCTCTGAAATCCCTTCCTGCTCTAAACCCTCTGAGCCCCAGAAATCTCCCCCCTTTCCCTGACAATTTCCAACAGAACCAAAATCTGTTACTTAGAATACAGGACACCTTACTTTTCTCTCACTGGAGAATTTTTTGGGTGCCAAATATTTATTTTTATTCAATTTTTATGTTCTGAGGAGGCAGGTACTGCTATAATTGTTACTTTTTGTATAGGTGGAGGTTTTGCTACTGGAAAGCTATAAAAATTGAACTATAACAGAGTATGACATCAGTTCTAGCTTAAATATTAGCAGTGGAACTGCCTAATAAACTTAAAAATGGTCAAGTTGCAAGAACATAAGAATGATATATTCTCAAGTACTGAGATTGTGTCATCATATAATCTCAGTTTTCTGTTTTACAGATTTTGTTTATTGTTGTCATGTTTTATTGGAGTCCAAGTTAAAGCTCAGGGGGTACTTGAATATGATTGAGTTTTCTTCTCCTAACTTATACACCTTTTCCTAACTCATTTATCAAATTTTTATTATTTTTGAAGATTTCTATATAATATTGCTCCTTTTAGAATTTTTATCACAATGCAAGATGCATTTTGGAGGATTACAGCATAATATTTCTTTCCAAAGTGTCAATCTTGTCATGAAGTCTTGCAAAGCCTTAGTGCTCAGGATTTCAAACATAAAAAGGACTCTTAGATTTAGGAGGGGAAATTACAGTAGGGAAATAATAGGTTACTAGCTTTTTTATGGGCAGCTGGCTGACAAAACAATGTTAGTTACCTGAGAGCTTGAAGTGTATCAGGACCTAGCCAATCCTCTCATTACTACTTCTTAGTTGTATCCTGAATGAATGAACCAAACAACTGAATGTTGAATATATACAGGAGTATAGGGGAGGGGAGATACTAAGTTTGATAAAGTATTACGTATCATCACATTTTAAAATGCTGTATTAGAAAGCAATGAAATAAAAAAAAGATCTAAGTTTTACTTCTGAGTACTGTGGTATTGTCATAATACATTTGTTATCCTTCTATTATTTGTTTTTCAGTTGTTTCATTCACATCTGACTTTTTGCAACCCCATTTGCGACCCTATTTTCTTGGCAGAGATACTGGAGAATTTGTCATTTCCTTTTCCAGCTCATTTTACAGATGAAGAAACTGAAGCAAACAAGGTTAAGTGACTTGCCCAGGGTAACATAGCGAGTAAGCATCTGAGGCTGGATTTGAATTCAGGCCTTCCTGACTCCAGGCCCAGTGCTTTATCTACTGCACCACCTAGGTGCCTACTGTCTTTCTTTGCTTGTTATCAAATCTAAGATACTCTAATTTTATTGAGAGTCAATTCTCTTAGCAGCTTTTGCTCACTGGCCACTAGAGAGCTTTGAAATAGAGCCCTGAAAATAAAGACACGTTTTGATTAAGAATGGAAAGTATTTAGTTAACGTTATCAAACACATGGACTTCACTTGAAATTTTTATCCCAATGATAAACATACAGACTCAAGGACAGATTGAGACTTATCAAGCACATGTGTAATCAGGGAAAATTTCTAGCTCAAGGAAAACATACAAATCTAATAAAAATGACTCCTTCATAAGTAAAATAGAATACTTAACAATGATCCTAAAATTATAAACTACATAATTATTTCTGAAAGGAGGAAGCAAAGAAATTACCTCTCGTGAGCTCAGTTGGGTCTGCCTCAACATGAGCCTACATAGACTTACTTACTCCTAGGAGAAGAAGAAAAGACAGTTTTCTATTTATATCTGCTGGCAGGGAATAGAGGAGCCTCTAGGCTAACTACTGCTCCCTCTTTTAGAAGGGAAGAAGTAGAATAAAGAGAATATAACTCCAAAGCTTCTGTTGTCTTGACCACCAAGGAAAAGAGAGGCTGAGAGCAGAGCCAAAAAATGGCCACTTTTTTGATTAACCAGTAAGGAAAAGAAACACAGGGAGCATGAGAGCAAAGGTAAATCTCTATTCCCCTGGTCTCCTACCCAGTATGATGGATCAAAGAAGGAAGACCCAGCAACACTTGGATCACAAATCATCACATACTATTTCTGGTCAAGTCACATCACGGGCTTCTAATCATATTCTTTTTTGCTTGTACCTGTGCCTTACTTTGCCAAATCAAAAGATGCTTTTCAAGTATAATTGGGTTGGAGGTCTACAAGCATAAATATTCAATGATTGGGTGTAGTCTAATCCAAGTAACTATTAGCCTACTTCTGGCCATGATGACTAAGGAGTTTGTATTGTCTGATAGCAAAGACTTCTGGATTAGTTGTATAGCTAGAAGAACTGATGACAAAGGTTTTAGAGCCAGAATCCAGTGGATTTACAAAATGGTTGACCTACCCTTCCTTATTTTTTTATTTATTTTTTTTTTTTGTGGCTTAAAGTGAGTAAGGATTCAAGTGGAAGAAGGGTAGCTGCCCAGCCACCTGGCCAGCCATTGCCACTGTGAGCACAAGGCTGCCTTTGCCTCTTTTTTGTTCATTCTTTCCTGATCTTAGATCTTGGAGGCCTTTTGCATTTGCAAGATCCAGTGGTAGAAACTCAATGGCAGATTTGGGAGCTGTGGTCATTACATCCAGTAGCACTGCCCACCAAAGAACTAGTGGTTGACAGAAGGGGAAAGGGTTGAAATTGTGTGCAGAAAGGCAGTCATCTGAGGAAGGCAGCAGCTTCAGGGAATGTGGCTTCCTAGCAAAGGGAAGTACCACTATGGACTCAGGCAAGTGCAGATCCTGGGGTGCCCACAGAGTGCACTACCCAGCAGAGAGCTACATTTAAGGGGAACTTCATGAAGGCACAAAAAGAGAAAAGGATTTCCAGGGCTGGGAGTTCAGAGATACCATTTTACCATGAAAGTGGAAAGCTAGGTGGCAGAGTAGGTGGAGTGCTGGGCCTGGAGTCAGGAAGACCGGAATTAAATCCAGCCTCAGTCACTTTATAGCTGTATGATCTTGAGCAAGTCACTTAACATTTGTTTGCCTCACTTTCCTTAATTGTAAAATGGGAATAATAATTGTACCAACTCCCAAGATCAAATGAGAAAATAATTATATTCTTTTTTTTTCCCCCTTTTTTTTTGGGTGAGGCAATTGGGGTTAAGTAACTTGTCCAAGGTCACACATCTAGTAAATGTCAAGTGTCTGAGGCTGGATTTGAACTCAGGTCCTCTGGAATCCAAGGCCAGACCTCTATCCACTGCACCACTTAGCTGTCCCTGAGAAAATAACTGTAAAGTGATTAGCTACAGTTTTTGGCAAATAATAATCGTTGTGATCTGATGGTGACTAGTCCTTCCTAAAACCTATTCTACTAGCTTGAGTGAAGTGAGGGAAGGATAGTTTATACTAAATCTTTCCCCAGCAATGAATTAATTTGTTATCTGTTTTTATGAAGATATTGCCAAGGATTGTTAAGGAGGCAGCCACATAAAGAGCTATATTGGACTTGGATTTTATTTGAGATAAAAAAGAATGGGAAGTATGACACACATATATAGATTATAATATAGACCTACATATGCAACCAAGAAGTTCAGACTCTTAACTCATTACTTTCTCTAACTTTTTAGATGGAGAAATTGAGCGATGGAGAGTTTTTGTCATTTAAAATAGGACATAGAATTCAAGTTGTCATAGTAGACTAGGGAGGCATAAAACATTTGTCTTATGCCCTGTAGAATGAATGAATGAAGATTTATGAAGCTCCTACTATTTATCAAAAATAATACTAAGTCTTGGGGATACAGATTCAAAAACAAAGACAGTCCTTAAATTTTATTTTACTTATACTTTTTTTTTTTTGCCTAGAAGAATGATCTTCAAACTGAAGATTGTTGAAAGGAAAGAAATTGAAAGTGAAAGTAAATGAGTGAACTTCAATGAGATCTAGTCATTAGGCATGGATGTTTACATCCTTGGGTTCTTAAAGAACTGATGTGATTGTTGATATGATTAGCTGTTCATTATCTTAGAAAAAATATGGAAGGGGAGGAGGTCACAGAATTATTGATTGGTAAATGTTTTTCTAATTTCCCAAAAAAAGTTCTTGAAACTGGTAAGCTTGATGCCAATTAGTTCCTGAGAAAAAGTTCTAGAATTTACTACCAAAGAAATGTTTTGTGAGCATTTAGAAAAGGAAGTTACTCTTACTATCCTGGTTTCCCTTCTCTGAGTGAACTCCAGGTTATCAGTGCCCCTCTAAATGAGATATTAGAATTTAATGTAATACTCCAAATGTGGTCTGAGAAGGACATTGGTTTCTAACTCTTCTTCTCCCATTTTGAACTTAAAAAGTATAGCACTTCTTTGATCTGTCAACCTTAATAACCAAAACAGAGCTATTAATTTTAATTTTTTACTAAGAAATAATGTTAGTCTGGAATTAACTGTTTCTAATGATGCCATCTTAGGGCATTGTGATCCCTGCTTTCTTTTTTAGGTGTCCATGAACTGCTCCTTAATAATCTAGAATTTTTCTATGAATTAAAGTCAACATCAGTGGCCTATAGTATATAGGTTTCATTGATTCCTTTTTTTTTAAAAGTAGTGGTAACAGTTGACTTTACTGAGTGCTGTGTACTTAATTAGCTCATTAGCTACCAACATATTTGTTTTTCCTTGAGATTTATGTCATCTGAAAATCTGACAATCATACCATTTAGTCCTTTATCCAAGACATTGGTGAAAATGTTGGTTAGTACAGGGGCAATGGTAGTTCCATAGGGTATTCTAGTAAAGATCTACTACTATAATGGCATTTCTTCAATGAAGGTTATTCTTTGGGTGTCATCATTCAACATTATTCAACAAGTTCCAGATCCACTTAACTACTATCATACAACTCATTTCTCTCCATGTTATCCAGAAATATAACATTAGAAACTTTGTCAAATGCAATGCTGAAATTAAAGTATTCTATGAGGGATATACCACACAGTACCTGTGTGACCTTGGACAAATCCCTAGACTACCCTGGCGATGGATTTTCTCATCTTTATTTTTTTCAATGTAAATAGTATTTTATTTGTTTTCCAATTACATGTAGGGACAATTTTCAACAATCATTTTTTAAATAAGATTTTGAGTTTCAAATTTGTTTCCTTCTCTCCCCTTCCATCCCCCTTCCCCAAGATGGCAAGCCATTTGATATGCAATCATGTAAAACATTTTCACATTAGTCATGTTGTGAAAGAAGAAACAGAACAGGAATAAACCATAAAAAAAGAGCCCAAAGAAAGTGAAAATAGTATGTCAATCTGAATTCAGACTCCATCAGTTCTTTCTCTGGATGTGGATAGCATTTTCCATCATGAGTCTTTTGGAATTGTCTTGGATTATTGTATTGCTGAGAAGAGCTAAGTGAATCATAGTTGTTCAGTACACAATGTTGCTGTTACTGTGTACAATGTTCTCCTGGTTCTGCTCACTTTGCTCAGCATCAATTCATGTAAGTGATTTTCTCATCTTTAAATTGAAGGAGTTGGACTGATCCTATATCTAATATTAATAGCTCACATTTATGTATCACTTTCTGTATAACCTTTATAAAATGCTTTAAAATTTGCAAAATATTTTATATGTATTATCTCATTTCATTCTCACAACAGGCCTGAGATATCAATGTTATTATTATTCCAGGTTCAGAGATGAAGAAACTGAAGCGTATACAGGTTAAGGGACTAGCCAAGGGTCACACAGTAAGTATCTCAGTCAATGTTTTAACTCATATCTTTATGACTCAAAGTCCAGGACTCTTTTCCAAGTTGCATCCAATGTCTACAACTTTGTCGCAATATACATATCTAATTACCATGCCAAATATATATATTGAAATGAAATAAGTTTGGTGTGATCTGTTTTTGATGAAATCATGCTGGCTTTTAGTAATCACAGGTTCCATTTTTAAGTATTGACAAATATACCTTTAATAATTCATTCTAGAATTTTTCCAAAATAGAAGTTAATTGACTTACAGTTTTCATCCAATACCATCTTCCTTTTTTTTTTTTTGGAAAATTGGGATATTTGCCCTTTTCCAATCCTATAGCATCTCTTTTCTCTAAGAGATTTCATAAAAAAACTCAAAAGGTACATGTGACTTTTCTTTTAGTATTTTAGGATGTAGTTCATTTAGGATTGTTGACTCGAACTTATACTCCAGTTATATACCATTCATTAATTTTAGTTATCTTGGTTTCCACTCTTTGCTAATTTTTTTTATTCTACTCAGTTCAAAGATATTGTTTTTTCTTGGAATAAAAAGTAGTAGTAAAATAAAAGTTGAGAAGTTTACTCTTCTTGCTGTTATTTGTTATCATATCTTTTGTATATTTCCATCTTAGGCTATGTCTGATCATCCTTTTACCTCCAGTACAGCTTTAACAAATTTACCGTTTTAGTTCTTAGCACTCATCAAAACCCCAATCTATTCTGGCCTTTAGCACTTCTGACACAATTCTTATATATCTGTGCTACTTTTTCATTTTTGGTGTTATTTATCATCATCATTATCATCAGCTTCATCTTCATCATCATTTCATTGCCTTTGCTTTTATCTTTTACATATTTCTTTTTGAAATCTGAATTTGTTATTGAGTTCTCCATTTATCCACATTAATCTCTCTGGCACCTCCCCTTTTATCTTTTCATTGGGACTATATCTTCTTCTGTCTCCAGAATTTCATTCATGAGAGCTCCCTCCTTTTTTCCCCAGCTGTTTTTGGGAAGGAGTCCCAGGCACTTTAAATAACTCAGCTAGCTCCTCCAGAGGAATTTAGCTGAACTGAGAAACAACTGGGCAGAGATTGAAATGGGTGCATTTCAGAGCTGTTCAATGGGTAAGAGGTGCTAATATGGTAGGAGGGTCAAACCTCGTGATTATCGGGACAGGACAACAAAGTGCAAGAATTCAACCTGAGCTAATATGGACTCACCTAAAGAGATCTTGCTCCTGTATGTAATCAGAGGTCAAAGAAACCATAGTTCAATCAACAGAAAACTGGTCAAATAAATCTACATTTTCCAAACTGTGATACAAATAGTCTGAGATTTTGCAGACCAGCTGGTCCCCTGGGAAAGTGAATTGATGCCATCTTCTGGAAGTTGAAGGGAACTGCAGGACATGTGGACTACAGGCTATGTAATGGGGATAGAGGGGAAAAAATCATGTGATGGAGAGCAGCAACCAATTCCATCTACTGGGAACTGTTGAGTAATGTAGGAGATAATTAATCAAGCAACAACAATGCTACAAAGATAGTTATGGGATCTGTGGAAGGGGGTGATGCCATGAATGAACAGCTTCTGGGCACCCCATTGATCCTAGCAAGAATACTAGTAGAACAAAGGATTTTTTGGTATTGTCCTTCATTCTTGAAGAAGACCATGATATCAGGAAGATGATGCCATGACTTGCAATTGAATTAGATTTGAGTGAGGGAGGGCTATGCAAAGTCACCAGCCTCACTTTCTTCTCCAGAGCCATCTGGGTCCAGTGGCGAGATATAGATCAGGTCAACTGGAGATGTCCCAGAATGCAGTAGTAAATCTTGGCCTTTTCAAGCTGTCTTTCTGAGTTCTCACTTTAACTGAGGAAATATCCATTTAGTGATTAGGCCTATTTAAGAATAAGGATTGAAACTATTCAAGCCTCTAGCAGAAAGTTACATGCTTGTAGGGGAATTGGGCAGATTAGCTGAGTAGAGATGATAAATCAGGAAGTGAGATGTTCCCCAAAGGTACCTAGACCCTTATGTTAAGAAGTAGCTTTTGACATGAATTATATTTGATTCCAAAAACGTATGTCAATATAAGCCACAAAAAAGCAAGATACTTGTGTCATGGTATAAGAGAGGAAGACTAGCTATGTTTGGAACAGAGAAGAACAAATAGAAAACTCACAATATGACTTCTTATTTAGACTAAGCTGTCTCCACTCAAGACAGGAATATACCACAACGCTTCTGAGCTTCCTAGCCTCATTCCTTCTGGAGGCAGCATGTGGTAATGAAAAGAATTATGGATTTGGAATCAGGTGGCATGGGTTGAATCCTGGCTTTGCCACTTACTACCTATGTGACCTTGGATGTCACTTAGCTTCTTTGGGCCTCAGTTTCCCCATCTGTACAGTGAAGGAATTGGAGTAGATGACCACTAACATCTCTTCTAGCCCTAAATCTATGAGCTATAGTGTATATATATATAAAATGTATATGGGCAATGTATATATATATAAAGTATATATGCTACATTACCCTATGCTCCTTGAGATGCTACTTTTTGATTAGTCTTTGTATATCCATTGCCTAGCAGAGTACCTTGCTGAGACGCTTAATGATTGTATGTTGGATTGTGATAGATCTATGATTCTATGAAATCATATTGTATAAGTTGAGTGCCTTGGAGTTTTCCAAGAAATTAAAATATATTCACATTTAAAATTGGACCTCAATGACTTTGCTTACATTAGAACATCGTAGTTTAAAAGAATTGCTCATATTTCTGTAATAGTTTAAGGTTTACATTTATAATTGGAATGGATCTCAGAGACCATCCAGTCCAAACACTTATTTTTTTTTATTTGAGGAGGCATCAGGGAAGTTAAATAATATACCCTAGGTCACACAGATAATAAGCATCACATTTAGAACTGGAACCCAAATCCTCTGACTTTAGGGTAAGTGTGCCTTCTATTGTGTAATATAACTATTTTTTCCATTTTACAGATGAGCAAACTGAGACTCTGAGAGGTTATATGACTTTCCCTGTATCACAGTCAAAAAGTATGGGGTAAAGACCTATATATAGGCCTTCTGATTATATAGCCAGCATTATTCCCCCACTTTGTAATGATATATCTTGAATGATTGTCCTTCACAGTGGAAGCATAAACTGGACCCAAGCACATGCCTAAAAATTTAGATCTAGTAGAATACCTGCAAAGGTGGCATTGATATTTGAATATAAAGAGAATTGCATTCTAACATGAACCTATACCTTACTGAAATACATGTTATAATAGTGCATGTTATAGTTGCAGTACATGATTGAATCAGCATCTGACTGTTGTGTGGCAGGGTGCCTGTCCTCAAAATGCAGGCTCTGTTAACTCATAGAGAACCACATGAACCCTTCAATAAGCAATATGTGGTAGGAGAAATATATGACCCTTTAAATCAATACCATGCTGCCAAACTCTGTTTATTGGGAAGTGATCCCAGAAATAGTGATGCTGAAATAGGGCCCCATGGAAAGACAAAGCAAAATCAAGATGTAAACTCAAAGGAGATTGATATAATAGGTCAACTTCAAGCTGATATTAGGATAGGAGCTAATAAAAAGAGGTTTCATACATTATGCATTTCTGCTGTATGATGAAAAATAATTTCTGTTATGTGGAAGGATATTGTATTATTATGTTATGTGGAAGAATGTTGTGAAATATAATCCTTTAAAAAGGGATTTGGAATTTTCTAATACTTTTAAGTGACTTCATCATAAGAAATAAACACCACAGACTATGCATTTTGTAAACAATGGATGTTTCTTTTCTGTCTATTTCTTTTCTTTATCCCTTCCCCCAACCAATAACAATCATGATCGTGATGATATCACTGTTGCTTCCAGTTGTTAATTCTTTGCACAACCAAGAATGATCTCTTTATAGTAGCTAGTAAGCCATTCCAAAGTTCTTGAACAAATAGAATGTGCAGACGTAGAAACTGAACAAAATATTCCCCAGAACCCTATGAACAAGTCAGCCACATGTGATCACATGCTATCTTGCTACCGTGATTTAGGTTTTTTAGTAGTTAGACATACGTGTACGTGATTAAATCCTGTTCCATTTTTGTCTGCTATAAAACCATAGTAAATAGTGACTAATGGCTTAAAGAGTTACCTTTTGCTTAATTATGGAGTTCAGTACCTTGCATTAGGAACTGTGCTGGTGTTTGGGATGCTGGGAAAATAGGAACACATTCCCCTCAATTCAGAATAGAGCACCTCTGTTGGCTATGTAAGAAAATGTAAACCATTCTTATTCTTAACCAAGTTATCTTAAAAATGAATTCAAGAGTTGGATTTTTCATTCTCTGGTTTACCACAGAGCTATCCCAAATGTGCTTTAAAAATAGAATTTGCTGTTTTTACTCAGCTCACCTTTCTATAGATATCAAACAGAAACATTGAGGCACCATGGAGAATAGTGGGCTAGCATCAATTCCTAACTAAATTATCAAGTATGCCAGTGGGATACTGGATACCCTTAGGAATTCTCTTACTCTTAAAAGTGAGAAGGACTTAAAAAACTCTTAGGAAATTGAACATTAGTGCTAATCTGTTAGGAACTAATTCAATTAAGATTAGCATGGAAAAATGGTTGACTTGTTTTATTTTTCATAGAGCAGAGAGAAAAGAATATTAGCAAACTATATGCTTTTTCCTTACTAAGGAAATTCTTCCAGAGACAACACTGTGCTTCTTGTTTCCATAGTTACCATTTTAAAAATATTTTAGTTCTCTAAATTCTTTGTCAATCAATACTTAGAGGTTTTCCTTCCTCTTAAGTTGTGCAATTCTGCCAAATCTTAGACATAAATTTATGCCAGGTAAAATATTATTGAGTCCTCCATTTTTTTTGTGCATGTGTGTTGCACTCATACACATGCAAGATCTCAAAAACATTTTCTAAGACTTCCCTGGAGCTGAAGGTATTGATTTTCTTAATGGGCACACTTTTCTCAAATGGAATACATCCCTTAAATCTAGCATCCATTCCTTTGTTGAAGGAGCAGTTTCTTGTTTCCAAGCAATTATCATTCTTCTCTTTGCTCTGATTAATGCTGCATTGAGTAATGCATTTATTTTATCGAGGAAATATAATGTTTGTTGTCTATTCCAGAAGGCAGAAAGCCAGTCCAATGGTAATACTTAATAAGATAATGTAACTTTTGTATGGACACCTAGATTTTTGTTTCTTATTTTACATACTGCTTATCCTCCATGAGGAAGGTAGTGAGTATAATAATAACTAGCTTTTGAAACTACAGTTTCATTTATGATTTCTTGAAATAAAGCTCTGGAAAACCAGGCTTTGACAAAACCCATTGGAATTCAAATGTAGCTACTTGACTATGCCTTAAACCCAAATTGCTCTCACTCTCACTGATTGGCCAATAATAGGTCCCAGCCCATGCCCATTTGGTCATTGTTTGCGTTTTGGTGGCTTGGAGTGAGTGTAAATAGTAATTGTTTCTGTTCTGTCCAGAAGCCCTGAGGGTCTTCTCCCAGAATGATTTTTTTTTTTGAGTAGTCAAATTCATTCATCTTTTGCCTCATTTCTTACTTAGCCTTAAATCACTGAATCACTGAATGGGTGTTGCCTCAGACAAACTGGGAAACCTGGGAAAGACCTTAGCTTAAAAAGGCCAAGGTCTCCCCACTGCATCTGGGGCCATCTCCAGTAATCCAGACCTATTTCTTGCCACTGGACTCAGATGTCTCTGGAGGAGAGAGTGAGGCTAATGATTTTGCACAGCCCTGCCTCACTTAAATACAATTCACTTGCAAGTCAAGACATCACCATCCTGATGTCATTGGTTCTCTTTGAGAATAAAGGACAAACAACAAACAACTGGCATTTATATAGCATTTTAAGTTTGCAAAGCATCACAAATATTATCCTGTGATAGAGGGTAATAGCCAAGATAAAGGCAGAGTGATATGAAATGAAGAGGGGAGTAGGGAGAACTTTCAGCCAGTGGCCTCATTTTTTTTTTTCAGTGAAATTTGAGGTAAGGTTCTCATCTGAGAGGGTGAGGGGAACAGTCATGGGAGGCTTAAGGAAGAATGAAAGGGCTTGTGAAAGACTCTCTGGTGAGTTGTGCAATTAGTCAATTAGGGGGGTCAAAAAGGATTTCTGGACAACAGTGAAGGTCTAGTTGAGATAATATAGTATACATTTGTAGTGGATCCAGTCAACATGGTTTTGTGATTTTCTCCAGTTTCATTCAACAGCATGTAAAGAAAAACAAAGGTAATAGATGGTGAAAGTAATCCAAGGATGAGGTTTGGAAGGGCAATATCTTCAATTGGGAAAGAACTGTGAGATTGGAGATCTTGGTGAGGAGAAAGTGCAGGGTTTGGACAAGGGGACAGAGGAATACATGCAATGAAATCAGACTATGATCAGATAAAAGAATTTCAGAATTCATGACTATGGAAGTAGTACATTTGTGAGTGATGATAAGATCAAGATGACCAGCTTCAGTGAAGGAGTAGGTCAAAGGAAATGAAGAAGTTGAGGAACTATGAGGTTAGACTGTTTGAGAATCAGTATGTATGTCAAAGTCCTTTGGTATGAGTGCACAAATTGAGGAGGAGAGAAAGACAGTGAGCCAGGCACTAAACTTGATGAGGAATAAAAGAGAGTGTCCTGATGGTAAGTACACAACATCTACCAGAATCTTGATTAGATGATAAATGTGGATTTTATGAACCTCAAAGGAAGAGAGGTTATTGAATGATGGTGGTAAAGAGTGCCTAGAAGTGGCAAAGGGGAACAAGGAGCATTCCAACTCCATGACCAGTGAGCCAGGAGTTATGAGAGCTTGGAAGAGTAGTCAGAAAAGTTAAGTCTCAGTGAGTACAAAGAGAAGGAAAGAGTGAGAAAGGGGAAAAAAAGGTTTAAGTTTAAAGAAAGTTTGTTATCTGTGGAGCAGGCATTCTAGAGAGCACTGAGGAAGGGGTGGTAAGCTTTATAGTGAGATGTTTGAAGGAAAAGGGCAGTATGGGATGAACAAGAGGGTTTGAATGACAGTGAGGGATAGAGTGCAGAATCACTGGGAGAGGAGAGTACATGGTAGCAATACATTAGTCACTGATGAATGAGATTAAGTTGGTTATGATTGTTCATAAATGATCACCTTGGGGATGGAATAGTCCTAAGGAGGTCAAATAGTGGTGTGTAGCTGGAAATGTATCAGGGTGCTAGGGCCCAGGCAAACTGACTGCTGTGGAATTTGGGAGCTCAAAGACATACCCTTTGACAATGGTTCTATGTTTGCCCTAGGAGGAAATGAAACCCTCCCTAGCAAGTAGAGGCAAGCTACCTGTTTAGGAGTTTGGGGCCAGAAATTTTTTTATATTTATTGTATTTTTAATTTATGGAATAAAACAAGCATTACCATAACTTAGTATAATAAAAAAGATGATTGCACACAAAACTGCAAATCTATTATGTACAACTTGCTATTCCTTTTAAATATATAATAACATTACTATGTAATTTTTTCATTTTTTTCTTCCTCCCTCCTACCCCCCACCCTTGATAGCTACTATTAGCTCCCTTTGTGGGGTCAGAAATTATACCTGCAAGGCCCCTGTGCAAGTCACCTGCATTGAGTTTAAGTGTCTTGGTGGTGGTTCTTACCTCCTCTGAGAAGCAGTGCTATTGTGGGAATCACCTCTTGCTGGGAATCTGCCAGGAAATTCTAGAATTAATGTTATTACCTGTTGGTGGTTGGCCTATGCCTAGTGAAGAAAACAGAAAGCAGAAGAAGATGGCCAAAGACTTGGGTTCACCTGGGTAGATACATGTTTTTGTTGCCACATGTTTATATCTGCCATTGTCACTCTTGGCGGTGGGAAAGAGCATATGGGAGAGGTATCTCTCTCCTCTCCTTTGTAAAGATACAAGGGAAAAGATGTGCTAGAAGAATCCTCAAAGGGAGTGATCTAGTACTGTTTCTCCTCTGTGGCCGATCATCTTCAATGTAACCCTCATCACTGGTGTGTAACCAGAAGCTGCTGCATTATCTCAACTAAGGGAAAGTTCTTCAGCAAAGGACCAAAGTACATACATTGTACTACAGAATGATTTTGAAATCTAGGGCAAGAAGCAAGAAACACATACACTTGTCAACTCTCTCTCTCTCTCTCAAAGGAAATAAAGAAGAAATGCCGAATAAACCATTGTAATTTTTGTATCTCATGGTTTATTGAGACACAGCATGGTGTAATGAATAGAGAGCTGACCTCAGAACCAGCAGCTGTATTTAGGTTCTACCTCTAAAAATATATCCCAACCCCTCTAATCTTTAACCCCACCTGATCAACAGATTTCTACCCTATTTCCTTTGAACATGCAAAAGTCTGGTTCATCTTCAAAAAAACAAACATACCTTCAATAGACTCACCCATTCTCTCATTATTATCCTATATCTTTGCTCCCTTTCTCAGTCAAACTCCTTGAAAAAGCTGGCTACATTCACTGCCTTTGCTTCTCCTCAAAATTGTGTAGTCTGCTTTTTCGCATCATTATTTAACTGAAATTCCTTTCTCCAAAGTTTCCAATGATCTCTTAATTGCTAAATATACTGATCTTTTCTCATTAATAATAAATTAAAACAACTCAAGTTCCACCTCATATGTGCTGTCTGACCACCTTGTTTTCTTTGGCCTGTGAAAACTACTTTTGGCCCCTGATCTCAGGTCATAGTCTTAATTCTGGATTGAGATTGATCTCAAATGTCAGATCTTCCCCTATTGCTATACCATGTGTATTGCTTATACAAGGGACTTCCTAAAATGTTGCTCTTATTATCCCCAGGTTCTCTCTAACTAGATCAAATGTAAATTTCTTTTCTCACTTTCAAGTACTTGTACCCTATTGGTCGAAACATGCTCTATTGTTCCAGAGTATTCTTTTTGCACTCTAGTTTCATTACATGACCCCTCAGTCTTTATCAAATAGTCAAAATATATGAACAGGTATGTTCCAAAGGAAGAAATCCACACTATCAGCAGACATATGAAAAAAATGATCCAAATCACTAATAATTAGAGTAACATAAATTAAAACAACTTTCAGGCTCTGCCTCATATCTGCTGAAAAAAGAAAATGGCAAATGTTGGAGAGGTTGTGGAAAAACAGGCACGATGATTCACTATTGATAGAGCTGTAAATTGATACAGTCATTCTGGAAAGTCATTAAACTGTTTATATCCTTTGTCCGAATAATGCCACTACTAAGCCTATACCCCCCAAAAAATGAAACAAAGAGGAAAAGGACCCATAAGCACAAGAATAGTGATAGCAAGTCTTTTTATATGACAAAGGACTGGAAACTGAGGTTGTAAACATCAAACGGGGAATTTTTGTTATTGTTTGGTCCTTTCAGTCATGTGTGACTCTGTGTGACCCTATTTGGGGTTTTCTTGGCAAAGATATTGGAGTGGTTTGCCATTTCCTTCTCCAGCCCATTTTACAGGTGAAAAAACTGAGGCAAACAGGATCAAGTGACTTGGCCAGGGTCACATAGCTTGTAAGTGTCTGCAGCCAGATTTGAACTCATGAAGATAAGTCTTCCTGATTCCAAACCCAATGCTTTAGCGGCTATTCCATCTAGCTGCTCCCAAATGGGGAACAGCTGAACATATTATGGTATATGAATTAATATAAATTAAATTCTGAAGATATAAAGATACATTATCATAATGAGGAAGAAAAAAGATAAATACCTAAAGAGATTAATATGAATACATAGAGACTTATGGATAAATTAAAATTTTTGAAAAGACGTGAATAACAATAACAATACTTGAATATAATGAATACTTAATAATTAAATATTATTAATAATAGCAATATATTATGTCAGTCTATAAATAATAAGTACCTAACAAATACCTAGACAGAACTGACCTTTTAGCTAGAATTACATATCAGAAGTTCTTCATCTTCCATGAGCTATCAGAAGACACATCTCCATACTACAAATATAGATTGTAAGTATCCCAGAGAACTTGACTAATAAATTGTACTGACCTACACCATTGTTACAAACAGGGCTATTGTTCACATCACACTAATGGCATAACACTAATGCATACAAACTTAAAAACAATGTTCTAATAGATATTAGCAATAATCATTAAGCATTTATTAAGTATCCTCCATATGGAGTCAGAACCCTCTATAGAGAGAAGCTGTGAGAGGAATTCATTGCTCTGCCTTCTAGCCCTCCAGTATGCAACTGAGGGTGCTGATGAGGTGTTGAGTATCAATAATGAATTAATTTCCAAGGTTATAAGCAAGTGATGAGCTTATCCTGGAGGAAACTTGATATTGTGGAATCAAAACCAAACAGAGCAGCTGATGGTAAATGATTATACCAAGTTACGTGGAATGGGAAGCCTTCAAATTATAGAGACCTAGCTCAGGGGATCAAAGTCACGTTGGCTTAGGAAAGGTTAATATCATCTCTGTTGTACTGGAGTTGAACCAAGGATGCTTACACTGAGTTTACAGAACATGTATTTGTATCCTAATGCGTTTATTAAACTGCTAAAAGCAGCTAATTTTATTCATCTGTGCAATAGTGTGTAGAACGTTAAATATAGAATAATATTAAGAAGATAGCAACTTATACCAGGACAATTCCTATCTGTGCCACATCAAAAGGGATAACAGTGAAAACAGATATTTAAATAGCATTTTAAATTTTGTAAATTTTGCATTAGACTGTGAGCTCTTTAAGTACAGGGACATTTTCCCCCTTTCTTTCTGTCTCCAGCACTTAGCACAATATGCCTGCACATAATTGATGATCAATAGATGCTTATTGACTCAACTGACTGACACTCCATTTGATTCAAAACAGCATTATGAAATTGATTATTTCAAGTATTATTATGCCTATTTTACACATCAGGAAACTGAGAATTTAAGTGATTTGGCCAAAATTATCTACCTCAAAATGTTATGACTTCAATGAGAAATGTATATGAAGTTCTTTGCAGAGTTTAAACCACTATATTATTACCATCTAATTTGACCATCACTACACCTCCTCTCCATTAGAAAATGCAAACAAGGAGAAGTAATTGAGGATGAACACAAAAGTCTTGTACAGTTCTGTGAGAATTGTCTTAGGAGCACTGAAGTCCAAAAGACCTTGAGTCTGGGAATGAAGACAAAGTCAACAAAAGTGGGTTTTTTTTTTCTGTATTAGAGAGGAAGAACAACCATGGTACTAAACCATTGCTAGAGATAGTGGGATGATGACAACAAATAATGAGGAGGATGAGCTACTCAACTCTTAAATTGCTTTTATTATCTTTTCTAAGTGAAGCATTTGGACTGAAAAAGAGGAAAAATGGAATGAAAACCTAGGAAAATTGAGGAGATAAGTACCATCATTTAATTGCTCTCAATAAACTCCTTCTCTCCTGAGGTAGCCCATTACATTTTAAGACATCTCTAACTATTGCGCAGTGTTTATTTTAGCTCTGAAAATTTTCCTTACATTTAACTTATAACAGCTTCTCTGTATCTATAATCGTGAGTCTTAGCTCCACCTTATAGGACAAAAAGAGAGAATGTCTAATCCTTTTTCAACATGACAAGCCTTTGAAAATTTTAAAAGCTGCTTACATACTCTTTCTAATTCTTCTTTTCTTCAGACTACCCATCCCTAGTTTTAACAAGAGATCCATACATGGTTTGGTTCTGAGTGTCCTCACCATCTTGGTCATGCCCTATCATGTGAATTTCCTCCCTAAAATGCGACTCTTACAATAGAAGCATCAATACAAATAACTGTTGGAGTATTAAAATATCGCATCAATATTTTTCTTTGCATAATTTGTTAAACTGAGAAAATTGTTTACTGTAACACATACATGCACACAATCCACACTCAACAAATATCTAAAATTTCAGTAAAGCCATTCTCCAATATACAAATCATCAAAAGCTACTAACCGGCAGTTTTTAAAGAAAAAAATCCAACCTTTCAAAAAATCGTATAAAAATCCTCCAAATCACTAATAACCAAAGAAATTCAAATGAAGGACTTTGAGGTTCCATTTCATACCTGTCAGACTCACAAATATGACAAAACAGGAAAATGACAAATGTTGGAGGGGCTTTGGAAAAACAGGTCCCACTAATGTACTGTTAGTGGAAGTATGTATTGATCCAGTCATTCTGGAAAGAAATTTGGAATTATGCACAGAAAATTGCTAAGTTGAATGTATCCTTTGACCCAACTGTACCACTACCAAATCTATAACACAAAGGAATAAGAATAAGAGCAAGAAGATCTATATGTACAAAAATATTTATAACAGCTCTTTTCATTGTTCCTAAAATTTGAAATTAAGTGTCTACCTTTCTATTGGTCAGTATATGAATGTGGTATATGAATGTTATATAATATTATTATTGTGCTGCAAAATTATGAATTGGACCATTTCAGAGGAAACTTAGAAGACCACTATTAACTGATGTACAATAAAAGTGAGAACTAGGAGAACAATTTGTACAATGATAACATTATAAAAAAACCAACTTAAAAAAATTTAGAGTGCTGCTCAACATGTTGATAAATCTTAAGTCCAAAAGAATGAAAATGAAGCATGCTGTTCATCTCCTGACAGAGAGGTGATGAACTTGAAATGCATTAAAAAACATGCATTTTTCAGACATGGACAATATGGGAATTTGTTTTGCCAAGATATTTAATGAAGATTTTATTTTTATCTTTAAAATTTGCCCAAAAGGGATGATGATGGTGATGGGGAGAGTTGTAGGAAGAAAAAATAATTAAAATATTTATTAAATTAAAAATAACAATAATGAATTATTAAAAATAAAATGTCAGTCAATCCTGGATCCTTTAATCTTTAGGGATGGTGCTCTTTTGAAATCTGAAGCTGCTCTTGGCTGCTTAAAGTGACTAAATGCACAGTTTAAAAGCACCTTTCCTTCCAGTTTTCATGAATCCAGAAATTCAATTTGAGGTCACAATTCTTTTTTCCTCTATGAAGGACAGCAGGGATAAAAGTTAACTCTGAAAAGAGAATGAATTCTTAATTTTCCAATACCTCTTCTGGCCCTTTTAAATGTGATTCATCTTATTTTCAGTGAAGTCATTAAACTCAGAAACATTAGAAGATGGCCCTGGTTCTTGAAAGTGAGTTGTGCAAATATGACTTTTTATGAGGATTGTTCTTATATTTAGAGTTCAAAATTAATCAGGCTTTCATAAACCAGTGGAATTTTAGGTTATATCAAGGAATCTCTGCCCAGTGTGACTTTAGTAATGGAAAAGTCACAAATATTCTGACATGATTTTTTTAAAGGAAAATAAGGAAAAATCTTAAAAGAAAACATCATTATCATTATCCTTTATACTTTTTATTTTATGATCAGAACTCTGTTGGGCCTTAGTTCTAGATGAGATAGTCCTTTAACATTTAAACACAAGACTTCTCTCTGACATGTGAGATCTTCCATCATCTGGAAAGATGAGCTATTTCTTCATTGGATTCAGTTATTAATACCTGGAAATATAGCTTAATTTTGGAGAAATGTGGGAATTTCATTCATATATAGGGTAATGATTGCTGGAGATGATCATAAGTTCATATAAATGTATGTATATATACATAGCTGTAAAGTATATATACATGTATGATAATATAATACATATATATGTATATGTATATTCAAAACCCATGATCTTTTCCCCCAGACTTCCTTCTTCTGAGTTTCCTTATTTCTGTCAAGGACACCTCCATCCTTCTAGGCTCCCAGGCTTGTAATTGTTGTCTCATACTTGACTCCTCACTCTCTTTCACTCTACATTCTTATCAGTGACCAAATTTTGTTATTCCCACATCCACAACATCTCTCATACCTGATTCATTTTTACTACTTGCATAGTTATCAACTTAGGTTAGGTCTTAGTCTTGTATATTAATTTTTCTCCTTGTCTCATCTCTCCTCACTCCAATCTGTCTTCCACACAATTGCCAAAGTAATTTTCCTTAAGTACATAACTATGTCATTACCCTGTTCAATAAACAGCAATGACTACCACTTCTAGTATAAAATACAAGCTCATCTATTTGATATTTAAAGCCCTCCACAACCTGACCTGAAACTACCTTTCTAGCCTTACTCTATACAATTCACCTTCACATACTTTGAGAGTCAGCTAAACTTACCTTCTTGCTTTTTTTCACACAGGACACTGTCTTCTGTTTCTATGTCCTTGTTAGTGTCTACACTCCCAAAGTTTTCTTGTGTCTCTTTTTTTAATATTCTATATAGACATATATATGTACATTTTGTGTCTCCTATTATAATATCAATTTCTTTAGATAAAGGGCTGTTTGACTTTTGTCTTTGTAATTTGAATACCTAGTACAGTGTCTGTTACAGTAAAGGCATTTATTAAATGCCTGATTAAATCATGAGTCAAGAATCCCATTATAGCAACAAAAGCAGAATAATGAAACAAGTTGGCATGTCAGACATGGAAGAACAAAGACCAAGAAGCAGAGTAGTAATTAGATGGTAATCAATAATTGTATACACACTGATACCCATCCACACGTGTGGATATGTATATGGAGTTTTACAGTTATAAAATAAGATAACAGACTGAGAGTTAGAAGGGATATTAGAGGTCATATAGTTCATCTCATTTTACTGATGAAGAAATTGTAGTATCACCAGCACTAGTAGAGTGATGGATTCATAATAGGCATTTAATAAAGGATTGTTGAGTTGAATTGACTAGGGTAAAGCATTGGGTAATCTCTCTTATTTCAGTTTAACGGAATGATTTTCTGAGTGCAACATTTTTTTCTTAGAGCTATGGGACCTGTTTCTTTGACATTGTCTTTAATTAGCAGTAAATGTGATAACATAATTTCTAATTAATGCCTTACGGCATCCATAAATTAATAGGTGAACTAGCAAGAGGAACATTTGTGTCAAAAAATAGATTTATGTAATTTTGTCTAAAGGGACTAACATGAATCCTCATAGCTCTGAATTTTAAAAGTTTAACTTTTCCCTCTGGAAGAAATCAACTAGGAAAATACATTTTTCCGTAGGGAGGCCAGAGTGGGATAAGAGGTTCATCAATAGGGTGGCATACACTCAGATTTCACTGGCATAAGAAAAAATAAAAATATAAATTCTGGATAAATATATAAGGGAAACTTGAAAACAAAATACGTATTTTTATCTATGGAGTGGAATTTCCTTCTATTTGAATTCATTTTAACAAAACCTAAGTAAATTTGCTGATACAGAAACTGTAACAGTGGGAGGTGATTCAATATTGCTCACCTTCAATCAATATCCAATCATAGCAAACAAATATGCCATTGGAATGAAAAAATAAAACCTAGTCTGAAAAGAGAATCAAAGTTTTGTTTTTTTTAAACATCTCTGTTGGCCATGCTAAAGCCATGAAATGGAGTAATTGAATAGAAGACTTTATGAATAGTGTTCCAAGCATTTTGCAGTACAAGATGCCAGATACTGCTCCCCCCCCCCCCCAATGTGCACTGATAGAGTAAACATCAGCAGGGTACAGATTATAACCCTATAAGCATTCTTGCAGTTTGGGTAGAATTAGACTATTTCCTGTAGGCCTAATTTGGGTTACCTAGACATGAGGTCATGAAGCTTTTGAAGCTCCCAAACAAACAGAAAGGTGGAGATATTGTGGAAGAGAGCGAAGGACTAGAGAAATAGAAGAAGGGAAGGAAGAAAGAAGAAGGGAAGAAAGAAAGAAGAGAAAAAGAGAGAGACAGAGAGTGAGAGAGAGAGAGTACACCAGAGGAATACTGCTTATAGCTTTTCGTTTTGCCTGGTCATACCATATATGACATGAGTTGAATTCTGGACGTCACATGTTAGGGGGAAAATGATGAGTTGAACAGCATCTAGAGGAGGGTCATCAGAATGGTAAAGGTTCTTGACTTCAGGCCATATGAAGAACAGTTAAAGGAACTGGGGATAATTAACCTGGAGAAGACTTAGGGTTTGGAAATCTTGAGTAGTGATATTATGATAGTTGTTTTCAAGACTATGTAGGAAGAATTTGACTTATTCAGATTTCTTCCAAGAGCATAATAAGGAGCAATATTTGGAAATTGCAAAGAAACACATTTGAACTTGATGCAAAACGAAACCAAATCAAACCTAATCCTCAAAATGGGTTGGAGTGCTTTAAAAGGTAGTGATTTTCTCCTCATTGGGGATCTTTTACCAAATAATGGATGACTAACTGTCAACTAGTTTGTAGAACATATTTTTGTGGTATGGATTAGACTAAATGGTCACAAAAATCCCTTTTGATATTGAAGTTCTTCAATTTTATGTTTCTGTGAAGGGCCTGAAAAAAAATGAAATCTAGCACCATAACTTGCTTCTCTGTTCTCAAGAAAGGGTTCACATGGAGGGAGAGAGAAAAAATAGAAGCAAAAGATAGAAAAGAGAGAACCAAGAAAAGAAACAGAAAATAGGGCCAAAGATCCTATAGAGCTGGAGGGGATCATAGAGACCTTGTAGTCTAATTCTCATGGTTCAAACATATGGAAACCGAGTCACAGAGAGGCTAAGTGACTTGTCCAAAGTTACAAATGTAATAAGCATTAGAGGCAGCATATGAACCAGGTCTTCTGACTGAAAAAGACCTTGTTCTTTCCATTATATTATGGTGATTCTCATATACTAGACAATCTGTATTTATTATTACCATATTGAACTACTGACACCACTACATGTAATTATTTTCCTTTTTTTTTTTTGTGAGGCAATTGGGGTTAAGTGACTTGCCCAAGGTCACAGAGCTAGTATGTGTCAAGTGTTTGGTCTGAGGTCACATTTGAACTCAGGTCCTCCTGACTTCAGGGCTGGTGCTCTATCCACTGAGTCACCTAGCTGCCCCAATTATTTTCCTTCTTGATTATATATGGGTGAACTACTCAGAACTTCCTGTGGGCTGAAGGTAATACTATGCTTTCTCGAAAATGTTGACTTTTTCAAGGAACAAATCAGTTTAGAATTATGGAAGACCACACCTATTAAGAACGGTCCTGTGAGATATCACCCTCCATTTTTTCCCTGAGAGCTATTTTTAGAATAGGTAACACTTAACGTAGTGCTTAAGATTTGCAAAGTGCTTCATATATGTTATTTCATTTATTCTAACAACTCTGTGAGCCTAGGTGCTATTATTATCCCCATTTTACTGATAAGAAAATTGAGTCTGATTGAGGATAAGTGACTTGCTCAGGGTCATGCCACAAGCAAATGTTTGAGGCAGGATTTCAACTCAACTCTTCCTAAGTCCATGTCTAGGACTTTTTCCACTTCTCTCCCTAGAGGCCACCATTCTTATGAGTGGAAGTGAATTGAGAAAGGATCAGTTTTTATTTACTAAGTTTTAATCAGCTATAACACAATGCTCCTTATCCTACCTTATTCAACAAAGGACATTTGCAAGGTATTACAGAAATTACAATGGAGATTCACAAAGTATTACTCCACTGACTTATTATGGCCTGGTGTTTACTCTGGGTTATTAAAAGCTATGCCAGTGGAATGTAAGCTATGTCAGGTTCTGCCATACTGGAAAGGTTTGGCGTTGAATCTTAGCAATAAACTGAGTTTGCCTTCCGAGGACTGACCTAAGTATGGGGGAGTTCATCACCAGGAGACTGGAAATTTGGGGATGTGGGAATGAATTCTTTGTTCATGGTGACTCAAGAAAAAAAGTGAGATGGCTTTTAGTCCTGTGAATCACTCATGTGCTTCTGTAGCAATGATGGTAGAGTGACAGAAAGGTGTGATGAAAGGACTAAGAATTACTCAGGGTCCATGAACTTCTAAAAAATCTTTTGATAACTCTTTCAATATAATTGGTTCCTTTGTAATCCTTTGTCTTTTATTTTATGCATTTAAAAACATTCTGAGAAGAAATCCATAGACTTCACCAAACTATCAAAGGGGTCCATGACACAAAAGGGTTAAGGATCACTGACTTAGACCATTTAAAATGTTAACTTGGCTCTTAGTACTCTGAATGTGAGATCCATGACCAAAGCCTAATTAGTGGACATCCAACTGCAGGAACTGAGTCATTTATATACTGACATTCTCACTATAAATAAAATGAGAAGCAAAAAGGAAGTTGCAGAATTTAAATGACTTGTTCAGGGTCACACAGCTAGTAATGATCTGAAGCTGAATTTTCCTGGAAGATGGCTCCCAGGCACTAGGGGAAAAATTAGCCCAGTTAGTTTCATAGGATGCCAAAAGGCAAAAAGAAATGTCATTTCAGGGGTATTTGGTCATCTCATATTGAAGTGTTTGTCGAAGGTGCTCTATAAAAATAAATGTAGCTTATGCACCAACATCAGGTGCATAGGCGCATGAAAAGTTTGACAAATTCTATGAAGAATTTGCTAATGCCTTACAAATTGAATCTACATGTATTTTTTATACTCAGTGACTACATAATAAGGATGGTGAAAAATATTAGAAAACATTGGTTGCAAATAAGGAATGAAGAGGTCAAAAATTTATAACTACTCAAGTATAGTTATATGTTTCTCTGTATAATGACTACTTTCTTTGATAAAAGAGTCAGCATGTACTGGGCATAGCAAGCACCAAATAGCATCACAAAAATGAAATTGGTTATATTTTAACAGGCAGAAAATGATTTGTTATTGATATGGGAGTCATTTCTGAATCATCTGGCTGTACATTCCCACTATCTATTTGTTAGAACAAAGATAAAAATTTGCACAAAGCTAGAATAAAGAATAAACATGAGAAAAATATACAGTGTATAGCTGAAACAAGTCAATACAGAAATATGAAGCCAAGCTATTGATAACGAAATATAGGCTATCAATGGAAAAAAGGATGTTAACACCGATTAAAATAATTTTATATAGATTAACTGATATAAATCAGTTGTCATAACAAGGAGACAAAAAGGTCAACAGACAGTTGACTTGAATGCCAAGATGGTGCTTTAGAAAATAAACAGATTTTTTTTTCTTAGAGGCAAAAGGCTGCCATTGGAGTTTAAATTGAGGAAGGAAAATGATAGATTTGAATTTGAAGAAAATTACTTTGACAACTTTATGAAGTAGGTATTGGTGTGAATAGAATCAAGGCAGAGAAACCAAATGGGAGGCCATCATAGTAGTCTAGAAGAGAAGTGAGGAGAGCTTGAACCAAAGTTCAGGTTATGTAAGTAAAGAGGTATGAAAAGGAAGGAAAGAAGCAATATCCTACCAAGTGCCAGGCATTGTCTTTAGCATTTTGCAAATATTATCTCATTTTATCCTCACAAAAACCTTGGGAATTAGGTACTATTATATCTCCATTTTACAATTGAGGAAACTGAGACAGATAATAGTTAAGTGACTTGCCCAGGGTCTCACAACTAGTAAGTGTTTGAGGCTGGATTTGAGTGTGTCTTGACTCCAGACTCAGCATTCTATCCACTGTGCCACCCAGCTGCCTTTAGGTATGAGGAATTTTTTTTTTGAGGTAGAAATGGCAAGATTTAGCATGGATTAGATATTTGGGAGGAGGGAGAATGGCAGTAGAGAAAAACAAAAAAGGTAATGAATTGACAAACAGGTACATATGAAAGAGAAGGAAAAATTTTCAGTCTTTATGAAAGTAGAAAAATGTGTCCAGGAGAATATTAGTAACTGACATATACATCTTCTTTAGCATTTATTTCAATTTTTAATGAATATCATATATACATATCAAGAGCATAATCAGTGATGTCTCAGTAGAGAAGACATGATTTCAAAACTAATATTTCATAGTAGATAAATTTTTATTACACAATTGTCTGAAAGATATAGAGAATATAAGCTATCACTATGGTTTTTTTCTTAAAAAAATAAAATTTGATTCAATAGAGAAAATATAGTATTAAAATATAATTTCCACAACACTATTTGGATGACATTCTGAAAGGATCAATGAAAGAGGAAAAATGCTTATATGTGAAAAATATTAACAGCCCCTCTTTTTGTGTTGACAAAAAAACTGGAAACTAGGGAGAAGCCCATTAATTGGGGAATGATTAAACAAATTATGGTATGTGCATGTAATGGAACACTATTATGTTGTAAGATGTGAAGAGAATGAATTCAGAGAAACTAGGGAAGCTTGGATGAACTACAGCTGACTAAAAAAGCAGAACCAGTGAATAATTTATACTATAATATCAATATTGAAAAAATGAACAACTTTGGAAGACTTTAGAAGTCTGATCAATGCAATGAACAATCATAATTTTAGAAGACTGAGGGTGAAGAAGTCTACTCACATCTTCACAGAGAGATAATGGACCAAATATATAGGTTGAGACATGCATTTCTAGACTTTGCCAATGTAAAAATCTGTTTGCTTGAGTATGAATATTTGTTGCAAGATTTTTGTTTTTTAATATGGGGAGGAGGAGGGAGAGAAAAATGCCTGTTAACATACCAACATTATTTAAAACTAAAGGAAGAAGCACATAATGTTCAATGACCTTCTGATTGTATATTTAATATAAGAATGATGAAACAAGCTCACTGAAAGTGTTCAGCACTGAAAAAAATCTAAGTTGAAGACAGATTCTTTATGCATGGTGAGATTCTTCAGAAGCTTCTGTTTGTAGTTGACATCATGATTGATTTATCAAGTCTTGGAACATTGGAAAACCTACTGGAAGAGTTTCATGATTGCTCAAAAGAGTTTGATCTAGTCATTGACATAAACGAAAAAATGAAATGAACCAAAGGATGAAGAATATCTGTTGCTTAGATTATGGAATGTAGGAGGATGAACAACCTATTAAACTTGTACATCAGATTATATTTCTAGGATAGGACAATATGCATAGTCCACAAATGGTGTCCAGACTTATACAGGAAGAGAACAGCATGGATCACCTTCAGGAGACTGCAGAGCTCCTTTAATGACCTCAATCTTCTTCTAGATGAAAAGGTCAGTCTTTTCAATACCAATGATCTCTTGGTGTTGCTATATGGTTAGATATCTTTATAAACATGCACAAAACTATGAGTACATATAGACATGCATAAAATGCTTTATAATCCTTGTGTAAATGTTATCTATTATTAAAAAAATAAGGAAAAATATTAAATTTCCTTCCTGTCACTTAAATTAATTAAAAAGAGTTCATAAATTATCTTGTCTGTGCTAAGCCCTTTGGATCTTCACTTCCTCAAGGAGCACTGTTTTAGAAAACATAAACAGGAATTTTCAATTTTTTTTCTGAATCAGATTGGTGCTCAACTTGGGTCCACATTCTCTTTTCTATTCTGTGAATTAATAAACAATACAAAATATACATCATGTATCAAATGATTTCTTATTGACCAGTGACTGACAGTATGCTTCTTAGGCCACGCTGCATCAAATAATGATATTCCAAGTTCTACTGACCACACACGTTGGGACATGATTCATTTTGGGTCAATCCAGTCTTGTAGCTATTTTAGGAATTACAGAATGAATTGTAGGCTATATCATCACAGAGCATTACCACAAGAGGTGATATTGTAATGTGCTGACATGATGGGGAAAATTTTTATCTTAGCAAAAAACTATTAAACAGTGACTTTTTTTGATCCTGGAAGGATAATCTTATATGCTACGTAAAGCTCATGTAGTTGTCAAAACATGTAGCTTAGTAAAGGGAATAAAAACTGCCCTTTCCAATAATATTTATGAAAATGGTGCGTATTTGGAAGTTTTATTTATGACTTTGAAGATTTCTAAGAGGAAAATTTTATTCTACATTTTTTTTAAAACATGTTAACTCTTGGATGCTAGGAACTAGGCATATAGTTGTGTCTTAAATCTTTCTTACATGAATAGATGGATGGATAGATGGATGAATTTTGGCTTTTATGTTATATGGAATATTCATTTTGTTTTGGAAATGTGCAAGTGATATGGCATTTAAACACTGAATAAAATTAAGATAGACCTGGCATTTTAGAATAGTCTTGTCATATAGCTGTTAGATAAATGCCTTAGAAATCTTTAGTCTTATAAATAAAAGCTCCACCTATCGATCTATTTAAACCTTACTACTCCAGGAGCAACATCACACTTTAATAGTAATATATTTAGGTTTACTTTTAATTACAGAATGAATAAAACATAAGATTTTTTTATTACTTCAAGGAAAGTATAATCTTATTGACTACTGGTTTATGTGTTCCCATAAGTGATGTAGATCATAAACTGATCATATTCTCTTACTTTGGCAACTTTTCTCAGGGTTCTACCAGAAATCTCTTCAGGTGTCCACTCATTGTTCTGGCAAAATTATTTTAGTTCCATTCACATTGCATGGATTCCAAAAGAATATTGAATTCTGTCCACTGGCAATCTATCATGATATTAAAAAATAAGTGTTTTTTTCTTCATATAGAGACAACAATAAGACAAATACAAAACAAAGAAGAAGTACAAAATAAAAGGGGCAAAATAGAGTTCATAGAAACTATTTTTGCCCTTCACGCAGTGTAGTTTCCCTAAATTGTAAGAATTCATCTTTGGACACCTTGTTACTGAAGCCTGGTAGTTCTGTGAGCAATTTCAAGCTAATTTTTCAAAAGAGAGAGAATGAATCTGAGACTCCAAAATAGTCATTTATATTCAATTTAATTATACATGTATTAAGACCTACTGTGTGCAGAAGTACCAGGGAAGATACACAGTTTAGATAAAACAAATTCCTTGACCCTCTGGAGCTTATAGTCTATTATTTTTTTTACCCGACTTTCTTGTATAAGAAACACCTTTATATACATGCTATGGAGGTCAAATATCTTAAGGAAACTTGTCAGTGCTGAAATTAATTTGCGGCACATAATCTTTTTAATCGAAAACATTGGGTGTTCCAAGGGACAGAAATTTTACTTTAAGAACTATGGCTACAGTTAAAACAAAATATTCCTTTCTTTGAGTTTGACTTTAGTACTGAGTGATCCAACAAAGAATTAAATACATTACTTTTCTGAAACAACCGCAGTTATTACCCATGAACAAATAACTCATCCATTTGCCAATAAAAAAATCTAGTTTGTTGTTGTGTGTCAATATCCAGTGATTCTGTGGCATGTCAATTTCACTTGTAATTCCATGAGATTTCAATTCTCCAACTTAGAAAATTTATTGGCAACAATTTTATTTCAATCTAACTGGCCCAGAAGTCAAAAGTCAGAGGCATCATGATACCTTTTAACCTTTTTTCTTGATTTAACAGAGTAATAATCTCCTTATTCTAATAAATCAGATGAACAGCAGAGAATGTGCATGCACATAAGATTGGTATCACTTTGTCACAATAAGTTTAGTGCCTCAGGAATTATTCACATTTATCTTGAATCTCAAAATATTAATATGAGGGCTTTGCAAAACAATTTCAAGTTATTGTTGGATACCTTTACTCTGTGATAGTGACTATTGAGGAATTTTGGAGTGTAGACTACAGCACACTGTGACAGGAAGAACCAGAAGATCAGAAATGTTCTTGAATTGAGCAGTTTGATGGAAGCCTAGTAATTTAAGAACCACAGTGCTAAAGCAAAGTGGAATATAGTTGGCTTTCCCTTTGAAAAGGGTGGATTAATATCCTTCTGGATTAATATGCATTATCTTGACCTCTAATTCCTCTGCTACAAGAGAACACCAATAAACCTGTATTTCTTCCTATGTGCAGAGATATTCTGCTAAGGAAAACCCAAGGAATTTTGAGCCAATTTAGGGGAAAATCACTCAATACTTAAAATAATCATAGAAGAAATAAAACAATGTGAAAAATGAAACACCAAATTGAAATAGAGGCCTCACTTCCTTCAGTCAATAATTATTTGAATTTAAGCAGTTTTTCTCTAAAAAGCCTTTTATTTATCTTCTCACTTTTCTTTACCACATTGCAGAGAAATATGTAGGTGGTAGTGTCTTGACACTTTACAAATGTTTATTAAAAATGAAATGTTGGATATTTCCAATTTCTTTGCCTGCCTACTTCTTTGCTCAATGATAGCACTCAAAGGAACTTACTGATATTGATTAAATTTAAAACATTGCTAATGGGCATCATGATATATGTGAATTTTGATTTTTGGTGAAATCTTCAGTCCTGGCAGCTGCTCCAACTTTTCAAAGGGCAAATCTGCATTTTTGGTCTTCAGTGAAATTTTATCCATGGGCAAAAGCTAAGAGAGATGGATATATTTTGATTTTAGACTACTCTATTTAAAATGATAACATTGCTTATAGTATTTAGAATCATAGATTTAAAGGTTAGAGATAAAAGAGACCTCAGAAATCATCAAATTCAACATACTCTTTTTACAGATGAGAAAATGATGGGATATAGTGACTACTCAAGGTCACATAGTTATTTAATGGCAGAATCAAGGTGTGAATTCAGATTTATCTCCTAATCCAGTGTTCTTTGTACTAAAAGTTACCCCCTACATATATACATACACACATATGCAAACATACATACATACATGTTTATATATGTGTGTGTGTATATATATATATATATATGTATACACTAGCCCCTTATTTACCAATTGATGTAGATTGATAATAACCATTAATTAGTATCTGTCTGGGGGAAGCTGGTGGTCTAATGGATAAAACTCTGAGACTGGAGACCTGAGTTCAAATCCAGCCTTATATACTTACTAGCTGTGTGACACTGGACGAGTCACTTCACTTCAGTTTCTTCATCTGTAAAAAGGGGATTTGTGAGGATCAAATGTGATAATATTTGTAAAGCACTTAGCACAGTGCCTGGCGTATATTAGGCACCATATAAATGTTAACTATCATTATTATTCTTAACATAAAAGATGAGACAAACTAAAGAGTTTAGACATTGTCACTTTGTCCTCAGCACATAATTAGACTAGGGCTGCATATGTGAAATAAGCAGACTACCATGACTTTCTTGGTTTTGAGACTATTGCAATAAAGGCTCAACTTCATCAGTTTGACTGTAGGGAATAGTTTAAAATTATGACTGACATTTATATAGTGCTTTGAGGTTTGTAAAGCACTCCGCATACCTTTTTCTCATTCAGTCCTCAGGACAGCCCTGTAGTATGTGCTTTTATTATTCCCATTTTATGAGTTATATGATGGAACTTAGTCTGAAGGAAGTGAAACACTTTGACTAGGGTCACAGAGCTAGTAAGCTTACAATGCAGGATTTTGGATACAAATTTTCCTTATTCTAAGTCAAGCATTATATTCAGAAATACTATAGAAGCTTCTTCATTATAGCTTATTAAGAAAAATGAAATGACCAGAATGTCTGATACAGGTTGCTTGTACTTCAGAAGCATTTTTGGCCAGTATAAGAATCCAGGACTGCTGACTCTATATCCTCAGCCTTTACTCTGTTTCCTTGGACTAAGTATTAGAGTGGTAATATTCTTTATTCCACTATGTAATATCCTTTCCATAAGTTCATTGAATAAAGGGTTTCTTAAAAGAATTCTGTAGTGTCCAGTAAAGTCTTAGTACTATTATCATTTAACATTCTACAAATGACTATAATAACTCAATGTCTTCCATTTTATGTTACAAATGAAAGCTGATTGCTTAGGAAAATATTATCTTTTTAATTGAATTGAATTTTACTTTCCATTAATAAGCAGATTCAGGCAACCATGACAATACGCTAAGCCCACATCCTAAAAAATGCAGAAACCAGAGTGAGCATAAAGGAAAATAGATAGTGGACTTCATGAAAAATTAAATATATTTTGCTATCTCTTTTCTCCAATTTTCTTTTACTCAGTATTAGGGAAATATAGAGGAGCTCTGACTATATTTGCTGATGGTAGATACTTGAATGCTAGCTATCTAAGAAAGAAGGAGAATGAGAAGGAAGGAGGCCGGAAAATCTGTTCAACAGGATATATATTGAGTTGGGTACTATGTCAGTTGAAAGGAAGTTGTATCACATAGATGGGTGGCTCAGGGGATTGTTAATTAGATTTTTCTCATATCAGAATGGCTATACATGAGACCTGTCCACTGACAGTTTAGTTCATACATTCATTCTTATTTGCTCATTCGTAAGGAGTAGTAAAAGGAAGGACGGATGACAGGAATGAGTGACATGGCTCAGTGGGGAATTGGCTAATGCACATTTTTAGGAACCAAGTAGACAATTTGAGAGAGTAGGCAGGAAGGGATAAGAATAGTTTTGGAAAACTCTTTGCAAAGGTGGATAAAGGTGCCTCATTTGGCAACATTATGTATTGCCAAATGGACACATCTAACGAATGGGGATCTTATCTTCATTATGATCTACGCAGATAATACTACATTAGTTCTCAGGAACCTATGACTCCTTTCCATATGGAAGCCAAATCCCATTACTCTCCTCTCAATATCACAATGGAAGAAGCTGTCACCATATATTAGAAGGGGTACGTGTGCTCTTTGTCTCCCAAATAATTACTTGAAATACATTTCCTTATACAAACCAATGTTATTAAAAGCAGTTAATTATGATGAAAATATTAGTAGAATTGAAATACTACACTTGAGATATAGTATTGGTTAAGTAGGCCTGTGTGTGCTGGATTTTGAACCTATTATCTATAATGGAAAACTAATGGAAATTGTATTTCATCTATTGATGGAAATGTATTCCAAGTTTACAAGAACCTTTTAGAAGTTGGAGGCTTCCTGGGAAAATTTGACATGATGTCTTTGACCACAGGCTTAGAAATACCATAGACTTCAGTAGTAAGATATATATGGCTAGAGTTCTTGTTAGGTCACATTTGGTACTTTTTGTACAAGTCCATGTGAACAGATTTCTCTCGCAGAGAACTTGTACATCCAAATGTGTTTTCAGGAGAATTGTTTTGCTAAAGAAGATGTGTGCATGATCAACTGATTATTTTTCTTTTTTAGTAATAAATATTTTGGCATGACCTGAGGTCATAATGTGACTTCATTACATGGCATCAAAGAGCCTCAGGGTTGGATGCGTCCTCAAAGGTCATCTGGTCCAATCTGTACCTGAACAAGAATAAATTATATAGCATATACTTGAAAAGTTTGTATCCAATCTCTGCTTGCAAACCTCTAGTAAGTATGAATCTAAGATCTCCTAGATTAGACCATTTTTCTCTTGGTTGGCTCTACTGGTTAGGAAGTCTTCCTTGCATCAAAAGTAAATTTTCTTCTTTGTAACTTCAGCTAATTATACCCTACAGAGTCAGCTAGAATAAACCTAATCTTCCTTCCCCATGGTGACTATTCAAGTACTTGAAAACAGCTTTTATGTTTTCCCTAAGTCTTCTGATTTCAGCTAAACGTCCTAGTTTCTTCACCTCATCTTCATAAAGCATGATTTCTGGATGCTTTACCATTTTGATCACTCAACTCTACCTAAAGTCTAATCTTATCAATATGAGATAGGGTCTCAACCTGTGATTTCATTAATACAGAGAATCTAGGTTGAGGAAAATATCTATACCAATGCAGGTCAATAGCTTCTCTTCGACTTATAATCTTGGAAAGTTGCCTGCGAGGTTGATTGATTTGCCCAGGGTCATAGCCAGTATATATCAGAGACAGAATTTGAAACCAGGTGTTACTGGCTTCAAGATTGGGTCCCTATTCACTAAGCCACGCTGTCCTTCCTAAAATGTGGTGCCCAGAATGGAACACAGTATTTCAGATTTGAACTGGCTGGAGAAGAATGGAGAGTTTATATCAAATTCATGAATTTACAATGTAGTTGGCTCTTTCTTTCTTTTTTAATTTGAAGTACTTTTAAAGATTAGATTTACAAGGCAAAGACTATCTTATTGTCATTGATAAAAGCAATCTGTCCTTAACCAGATGTTCATTTCCAAAATCTGCCTTTGCCTTTAGGAGTCTTCACATATGATTGTCACTTGTGATGAAAATCTTTTTTCTATCCCCAAGAACGTCATTTTCTTGATCAACGCTACACAGTTTTCTGAATGGACACTTGGAAAAACTTCAAGATCCAGTTGAGTGTTTCCCAGGACCCAGACATAATTTGTGTAGTTGTTATGGATTCTTCTGAATCTGAGAAAGTGGTGTGTGCGGGGGGACAGTGGGTGAGGGACAGAAATCTATTCTTGAGACAGAGAAAATGGATAACATTCACAGGGGGCAGCAAGAGCCCGAGACCTTGAAGGAAAAAACAGTAAGGGAATGGCCTAGTGTACTAAGATGAATTGCTATGCTTATATGCAGAAAAGACAAGCCAGGGAGAACTTATTCGTGGTAACTTCAACTTAACCCTGAATTCCTCAGGGCTATGGTAGTCTTTAAAAAAAGCGAGTAGTAGAGTACCTCTGATGTGGTGGCCTAGAGTATTTTATTAATTATTAGCTAATCAGTCTGTCCCATTTCCTAGTTCATTCATCATTCTGTTGCTTTCTTCTATTCTGACATTATTTTCATTTCAATCTTCATCTTATTCTGCAAATGTGTAGTCTGGGCAGTCAGATATCAGCTTATCTTTCCTCCCTTTGAAGATGATTCCCAAGTCTTTATATTCAGACCTATGCTTGTTCTTGAGAATCAGTCCCACATTAGCAACTGCCTATTGAATATTTCATAGTGGTTATTCCATAGGCTCTAAAAATCTACACGTCCAAAACAAAACTCATTTTATTTCCCATGAAACCCCAAATTGTCTCCACCTAAATCCCCTATCTCTTTCAAAGTCACTGTCATTCTTCCAAGCAAGCATGTTCACAACCTATTAGTTTTCAACTCTTCACTCTCACTCAACAGCTGTAACCAATTACTTTGGGAATCTTGTCAATTCTGCCTCCTCAAATCTCATGCATCTACCCCACTTCTCTATTCACACTACAACCACCTTAATTTACTCCTACGTATCATCCTACTTGGACTAGTGAAATAGACTCCTAATTGATCTCTTTGCCTCAAGCCTCTTCCTTTTCCAATTTATCCTCCACATATTTGCTAAAGTGATCTTTCCAAAGTTCAGGTATGACCATGTCATACCTTACTCACTACACTCCAAAGGCTCCCTATTGCCTCTGGAATGAAGCATAAATTCCACTACTTGACATTTAAAGCCCATCACAATTAAGAACCACTGCTCAATTGATAAATGATCAAGGGAGATGAATAGATAAGTTTTCAGAGGAAGAAATCCAAGCTATCGATAGCCCAATGAAAAAATGTTCTAAATCACTAAGAGAGATGTAAATTAAAAAAAAAAAGCAACTCATATATCACATCACACTAATTAGATTGGCAAAGATTACAAAAAAGGAAACTGACAAATTCTAGATGACTGTAGGGGAAAAGGTATATTAATGCACTGCTGGTGTAACTGTGAACCAGTTCAGCCATTCTGAAAAGCAGGTTGGAACTATTCCCAAAAAGCTGTAACAGTCAGTAAACCTTTTGGCCCAGCAAAACCGCAACTGGGTCTATAGCCCACAATGATCAAAGAAAGAGGAAAATGACCCACATGTAAAAAAAAATATTTATAGTACCTTTTTTTTGGTGGCAAAGAATTTGAAACTGAGGGGGTGTCCATCAATTAGCTAATAGTTTAAAAAGTTATAGTATATGAATGGAGAAATGAAGAAGGCAATAGTTTCAGAGAAGCCTGGGAAGACTTGTATGAACTGTTACAGAGTGAAGTAAGCAGAATTAGGAGAACAGTTTATACAACAACAATATTGTAAAGACAAAGAACTTTGAAAGATTTAGGTACTCTATGCAACACAATAACTAATCACAATTCCAGAGGATTCATGATGAAACCTCCAGATAGAGAGGTGATGGACTCAAAGTGAAGAGTGAGTCTTCTTGACATGGACATTATGTGGATAACTGTTTTGCTTGCCTATGCATATTTATAATGGATTTTATTTTTCTTGCTTTTTTATTATAGTGGGGCAAGAGGAGAGGGGAGTGAAAGAATACAGATCTGAAAATAAAATGAAATTGAATTTAAAAAGATTACATATTGTTCCCTATCACAATTTGATCCTCCAGATAAACTAACCTACTTGTTACGCTTTATAACATAACATCCTGACTCCTGCCATTGCATGGGTAATTTCCCATGACCAGTAGACAGGAAATATACAAAATAAATACAAAGTGATTTCTGGTTGACTCAGCAAATGTCTACTGAAGAAAGTGGCATTCAGACTGAGCCTTGAAGAGAAGGAAGGGTTATGAGAGGCAGAGATGAGAAAGAAAAGCATGGCATGTCCTTCTAATAGAATGAAAACACTTTGAGAACAGGAAAGATTTCTTTTTGTCTTACATTAGCTACATTAGCTTTTTTTTTTTTTGGTATGGTTGTTCTTTCCATTAACATTGTTGAAGTCATTATGTATATTGTTTTCTTGGTTTTCCTTACTTCATTCTGCATATAGATCAATTTAATGTCCATGTTCTTATGGATACAAAATAATTATGAAATATTTATATTCAGAGGCGACACAGTACAGGGGAAAGAACATTATCTCTGGAGTCAGAGAGCATGTGTTTAAAGCTCGTTTCTGCTATATATGTAATCTTGGGCTAGTCATTTAACCTCTCTGGGTCTCAGTTTAATCATATGTAAAATGAGGAAGTTGATTGAACAAAAAGCCTTTAAAGTCCTTTCCAGGTCAAGAAGTATGATCCAAAGGGCTTACTATAATATATAGACAGACTCTGTCCTCTATTAGTGTCCTCACAATGTCAAGAGAATTTGAGGAAGCCTTCTCACTTATTGAGTGGACCCCTGTGACAAGGTCATAGAACGACATAGATGAACATGTTGTCATGTTGCAATCTGCTTCATTGCAGAGAATACCTGAATCAGTAAAATCATGAATCCATTAAAACATTGGAGCGTAGATGCCTTCCCATATAATTAATTTCTGCAAAATAAACAATAGTGATAATTTTATTGTTTACTTATTTTAGAGAATGTTAGAAAGTTTTGAAACTTCTTGTAGAAGCATTTGACATTTTCAGATTTTTCAGCCATCTTATGTTGACCTTCAGAGAGGGTTAAAGTTTTGGTAACAAGATTTATATCATCAATATTTGAACTAAACTCCCACAATTCTTCTGCATACTTTATAACAAATGTAACCTCTTCTTTGACACCTTAAACTATTTGATGTATTGTATTGAAATATGACTGCATTAGCTCTGTTCTTGCATGTTAGAATTTTCCTGTTGATAAAGGGAGATAAAGATAAGAAAACACAGAGAACAAGATAAAAAGACTCTATTTGAGATCTGGATATGACTGCATATTTCCTGCTACAGAAAAAAAAAGCGTGTAGATATGAATTTTTCATTCAGAATCACGTTGAGGTATATGACCCCTTTGTACAAGGTTTTTATGCAGTCCCTAGATTACTGAAGAAAAATTCTGTTTCATTGTAGCATACAATGATAACGCAGGCACAGACACACAAGTTTAGGCCTAGATTGATCTAATATCACTATTTTCCCTCAAATCCAACCTGAAAGAATTTTACACTTAGAGGAATATCATATTCTTGCAGTCAAATGAAAAATGAACAGCAGAGGCTCTCATATGAATATGAGCTTCATATTGGGAGCTAGATGCAATCATTTCTGTTTGATATCACTTTCTTCCACGTTTCCTTTATAAAATATTTTTATCTAGCAAAAGTCAATCCTCATAGATCCGAAACCTAGCCGAGACTCACATTTTGTGATGCTGTGTGACATTAAAAGCATCCCCAACAAGGTACTGTGCCCTATTTATTAGCCTGGGTAGGCATTATGGCAATTGGTACTAAAAATCTAAGAAATCTGCCTTCAAGAGGCTTTTAACAGTATGGAAACAGGTTTGGTCAATTGAATAAACTTTTATTTGAAAACAAAAGCAATACAAGTCTGGGAATGAGTTCACAGCTTACAGTTAGAACAATGACCTTTTTCCTTCTCCTGCAAATATGATGGTGCAAAGTAGCCATTCTTGTTAGACAAAACAATAGGAAGGGACCATAACTAGCGCAGAGGGTTCATTTCCCTCAGGTAGCATCTTTTAGCAGTACTTGAGACTTGACTAACAAGGCATGCTGATTTACGTTTCGTAATATTTCTTCCCCTTCCATGGCTTTCATCAGAGTGTACTGTTGGGGCCATTTTTCCTTAAATTTTAATTTTCTCTCTGATGTATGAGCTCGTTTTCCTGGTTGAAGGAGTAGAATACTGCCCACAATGCAACGAAAATGAAAACTTCAATCATGACTCCAGGTTATTGGGGGAAATAAATGACAAGCTTTTTTAATCCATAGGTATAATGAAATATATTTAGTTGCTAAGTTATTTAACATTTTATTCACTATCACTTTTTAACGTTCCTTTCCCCCACATTTAATTCTTTCCTCTGCGATTTTTTAAATGAATGGTTTTATTTTTATTTGGTATTTAAGGCACATAAATTTAGCATTTAGGGAACATAAGGTTCATAAAGCCTTTGGAAAATCAAAATTTATTGCTGGAAAATGGTTGGTTTAATTTAAACTGTGATTATTTTCATTTTAGAAGAGCTGATATTTCAAATACATTGCTCTCTTATTACAGATTGTTATGGATATATTAAGTTGAATATTTTTAATATAATGTATTCCTCTAAAATAAAGACTGCTATGTTGAAATGTTAAGGTATAGGACATGAATACCAGATTTAACCACCACTGGTAAAATATTTGTGAAAACATCATATTTGTAAAATGTGCCTTGAAATTTTCTGCAAAGTACATTTATTACTTGTAGAAGCTGCGACCTGTTTTCTCATACAAAAATGAAATAAAACACTTGTATTCTAGATAACAGGATCTAGCAATCTTTAACAAAGGTACTGTAATGAACCAAGTTGGTTTTCAGTTTAATTTTCTATTAAAATCTTTGTTTTAATAGTAGGGGGTTTTAGTATGACAGTAAATCTTAGAGGCTATTTAAAAATAGTTCTAGTGACATTGTAATCAAGCTAGGTGGTACAGTGTGTAGAGTGCCAGTCCTGAAGTCAGAAGGATTTATATTCAAATCTAGCTTCAGACACTTATAAACTATGTGATCCTGAGCAAGTCACTTAACCCTGTTTGCCTTAGTTTCCTCATCTGAAAATGAGCTGGAGAAGGAAATGGTAGACCACTCCAGTATCTTTACCAAGAAAACCCCAAATGGGGTCATGAAGAGTTGAACATGACACAAATGACTGAACAACAAAAATGACATTGTACAAGAAGTGAGAAACCATTGGCTTGACTCTTTTCTCTGCCACTTACTAACAATTTGACTTTGGTTAAGTCACTTAATCTTAATTTCTTCATCTGTAAAATGAAAGACTTGGCCGATATAATCTCAAAGTTCCATTTTGTCTCTAACAATTATATGAGCAATATGAAACCATATCTGATGCTATTGCTACAATAAAAAATAATTAACAACAAATAGCATTTAAGTGGATTGTGTTATAACAAGTTTAAACTATAGAAGTCAAATAAGGAAGAAAAGGCAATGTTCTACTTTTATGGAAGAGAAGGAACAGGTCAGTATCAGAGAATCAAAATTGGATGGAAATTTAGAGATTATCTAGTCCAAACTTCTATGCAAAGCAAGAGTTCTTTGATTTCTGCATGGTTATAATCAGAATTGGATACAGAACAAATTTCAATATTTTAAGCATCTTTGGGTTTGTTAGTATGAATACTAAGAGGTGCTTTGAGAGTTGGCCTGAACAATAACAACAAATTTATCACCCTGAAGCCAATATGTTGCTAATTTTTTTAAACAGTGGCTATAACTTTTCAGCTACTGCATTCTCAAGTTTTTAAGTCCATTTAAGCCAACATAGTGCAATGACAGTCATACTAATATTAGTCATATTAGCAACATTAATACTCTGGCCCATTCTATACTTGCCTGTGAATTTATAGATATAGTTGAAAATGAGGTAAGAAGGAGTGAGATTACTTGCATAGAGAAGTCAGGAGAACCTCTTTTTCCAGTTTATGCTATGCTTTTCCTATTTTGTCTGGCTGCAATCTGATCACCCGGTCAAATCTGTTTTTTACTCTTTGTGTTAATATTTGCTGCTCTTTGTGTTGTGATTATTCAGTTTCTCAAGTGTGGAGTGAAGAAGAATTGCTTCCTACTACTCCTCATTCTCTTCCTTAAATCAAATTTATCCTTACTTGAGGAAAGAATTACAGCAACTGATCAACTTTAAATTTACTGTATATCCAGTGCCTCAACTGGATATCCAGTCTATCAACCAATGGGCTGCACAAAATCTTGTGCCTTTCAATGATACCTTTAAAATAATATAGAAAACCACAGGAATGGGTGCCTCAGAGTTACCACTATAAACCAAAGAATATATTTTACAGTGTGAATGAAACTCTCCCTGCTCTAAGCCACATTAACAAATGAAGTTACATTTAAGGAAGTCAAAAAACAATCCTAAAGGAGTATTATGACACAGGTTTTACCTTTCCACTCATGCAGAAAATTAGGTCCAATATGTTTTAAATAGAAAGCATCAAAATCATCTAAGAATCATCAAGTTATGAATAAAAAATAACAGTATGACTTCAAGATGAATCTTTATCTTTCCTTTTATCCTTAGGAAGAGATTCAAGCTTAATTTGACTTATAGTTCTATTTCACTCTGAAACACACCTTTATTTTCTTTTCCACTTTTGTAATGAAAATCATTACAAACTTCATCTGGGAATGCATTGCAGATTGTAACTCCTTTATTTCAGTAGTGGTCTTTCAACCTTTCTGATGACTCAACAAAACTAAAATATTTAACCTTTGCTTTTAAAATGAAAGTCAGCTAATATACATGAAATTTTTTTCATTATTTACAATGTTCAGTTCTGTGCTCACCGTGCAATGGAATTAGTATTGTTTTTTGAATATGGATTTCCTCATCTTCCTCATAATTATTTTTTATACCACCCTTGATTCCTATAGTATATGATAAGGATTATGTATATTCCAACAGTCTGCACTGGATAAAATTAAACATGCACCTATCATTGAGTTATTTGCTATGAGAAATAAAGAGAAATGGTTTCAAAGAGCTTACAAAATAGTTGATCTTCTATTTTGCTTCTGTGAATTAGAAAGCTCTTTCTTTTTGTGTTTTTCTTCTAAATAGTGCTTCATTTCCTCCCTATTCAGTCCATAGTATAATACCCCCCTTCCACTAATGGACTCTTCTGGTATATTTTCAGTTTACATACATAGCCAGGGATGCCTTGTGATTTGATGTGGTGCTTGTGTCATTTGAGTGGCACCAACTGGATTTCTGGTTAGATTGGTAAACTGACAGTTGATCAAAGGGTAAGTTGAGGTTTTAAGAGATATGACATATAGGAGGTGATAGATCTGTCTGAGCCAAGGAAGAAAGAGAAAAGTAGGAGGAGACAAATGGCCATAGAGCGAAGGGATGTCTTTGAGTTGTGTCATACTCCTATGGGGGCTAGCAGAAGACTGCTTCTTAGCTGAATTTAAATCATGGTTATTGATGCAGAAATGCTTTGCAAATGTTGAGGCTTAACCTCTTCCACACCGGAAAGCAGCAATCATCGGATAGCTATGTCTATCCAAAACATAACAATGAACCTGGCATCACTACTTCAGTATTCACCCACTGGCCAAGCCGCCATAACCTTTCTGTCCTCTTGCTGATTCAACAATATGGAAAATACAAATGGACTTTCACTCTTCAAGAACTAAATGTTTAGGAGAAGTTAGCATTGGGAAATTGGCATCAAAGTATCTATCTGTTGGCTCCTCAACTAGCCAGAGTTTTAATTCACAAATTTAACTCATAAAATAGAGAAGGTAGAATCAGGACAAATACATAGAAAATACAAGGAAACATGCTTTGGCTCAATGTAAATAAGAATGTCCTAATGAATGGCTATTCAGTCTATTTCATATGAGGTACTCAGTTTTCCATTTTTGCTTTAACTGGATACATTCAAGCAGGAAAAAATGTTATACACACATTCACATGTATATGTATATATGTAATATACACATATAGCATGTATACATTTTGTACTGTATATAAATCTTATTTTACATATACATATGTGTATATATGTACATATATGTCATAAAGAAGTTCTTTACAAAGATCTTGACATGTGGTTATCTATATTCTGATATGTGTGTATGTGTCTATATGTGTATATATATGTATACATATATACACACATATACATATAAAATTCTATGACCATAACAGTGATAAATAGGCTAGTTTGGTCCATCAGTACTTTCAGTGGAAATATGATAAGCAGGTCATATAGCAAGGATGCTGGCATAGATATTCCACTCAACTAATTGACCATTTCCAACAGGACCCATAAGTGCCTTCCTAGTAGGTGCAAAATTCAGTGTGGTAAACTGATAGTCACGTACGTAGAAAGAGAGAAACTATATAGTCCCATGTTCACCTTATCTGCATTCACATCTTAATGAAAACAATTTCAGTAGGTTTTAGACTTGGATAAGACAACAGAAATATCTATTTCAATGCCCTTACTTATTAGATGAAGAAAATGAGACCTATATTGATTAGGTTACTTGTCCAAGGCTACACAGTCTTTGCTATCATAGCTAGAAATTAATCATTGGTCATTTGATTCCAAATCCAGAATTCTTATCACTATGTCAATTGGTTAAGATAAAGGTATTCCTTGACTTACCAGGAATAGTGTTAATTTCATTGATTATTTTAGATGCTTCCAAAAATCATTCTGAGAATTGTGAAATGTTGGTAATCATCACATTGTACCCCCTCTTCTTTCACTTAATTTTTCCCAATCTCTTTTTAAAAAGGACAATTTTTCAAACTCATTGAACTATTTAATATATCTAACATAGTATCTATTAACATTTTGTGTATGTATGTGTGTGTGTGTGAGTGCGTGAGTGTGTGTATTCTATCTCTATTTCTCTGTTTTTGTCTGACCTTTTTCTTCTCATTTTGTTCTATTTGTCCACAGCCTCTACTAAAATCTCATCATTATTGGAATACAGTCTTGAGTTCTAAAAGACTATAGAAGCAGAACATACTCTCTGGGTAGTCTTGTTAATTTGGAAGGGGCCTAGTTAAGGCTGCTAGGTGACACGGTAGATAGAGCACTGGACCTGGGATCAGGAAGACCCAAGTTAAAAATCTTTCCCCAAACACTTCCCAGCTATATGACCCTGGGTAAGTCATTTAACCTCTGTTTTCAGTTTCCTCAACTCTAAAGGCGGATATTAATAGTGCTTGCCTCATAGAGTTATCATGAGGAACACACAAGGTATTTTTGAAATACTTTGCGCAGTACCTGGCACATAGTAGGTACTTAAATGTTTGTTCTTTTCCCCTTTCCCTTCTCCTACCATCTGAATTAGCCTAAAACTTGACATTACCAGGATACTGGACACAGACAATTATAAAGATCTTCTACTGAGTTATGAAAGAGTTATAAACTACATCAATGGATAGAATAGCTATTCTCACCAATGAAATATTAAAACTTTTATAATTTCAAAAATGTCAACGTCCTTATCTACTTTGAACTTCTCTTACAAAAAAAAAAACATTTTTCTGTATTTCAAATTTGTTTAGTAGTTCATTATTTCCTGTTGATGAAAGTCTTCCATTTCCACCTGTTTATTTCCCAAACTCCTTGAATTTGTACTCCCTAAAGAATAGTACCTTTTGCTTATAATTACTGTTTACCTATTGGTGCAGAATGACTCTATCTATCTATCTCTCCCCATTTGTACATTGAAAGTGTAAGTCAGAGCATCTGAGTAGAACAAAGACTCTCCACTTGTCCTTTACTTGTGGAGAAGTTATAAGTAGAACTAGAAAATTTACAACTTCTTGTTCTAATAATCTAACAGATAATTTTTGAACACTTTTACAGGCAAATATAATGTTGCTTTAAAGTGATTAATAGAAGGATTAAAAGAAAGTTCTGTAACACTCCTTTATAATAAACCCAGAGGCAACTTAATAGTGCAGTAAGTACAGAGTGCATGTCATCAGATATTCATTTCTTTGGCAAATGCTGGGTGAACTATTTAGAAACTTTTCCCTTCTCCTAGGGGATGTTGTTCCATGGAGTGGAAGCCAAGCAGAGCTGCTGATGGAGAATGAGGTTACCAGGAAGTCTGTGAGCTTCCTGCAGGGGTGGGGAACCTACAGCCTTGAGGGTACATGTGGCCCTCTAGGTTCTCAAGTGCAACCCTTTGATTGAATCCAAACTTCACAGAACAAATTCTTTAGTTTGGATTCAGTCAAAGAGCCGCACTTGAGGACCTAGAGGGCCACGTGTGGCCTCAAGGCTGCAAGTTCCCTACCCCTGCTTAAGGGAAGGCTTTGAGAGGATGAGTGCTCCACTCTCCAGCCCTCTAGACAGAAAAGGTAACTGAGGGTGAGTTGATAAGGCTTAAATTATCCCAAACCTGAATCATTCTTCATGATGGTGAGATTTATGGTGATCAACTTATCCTGGGAAAAAGGGAGGGGGGAATGTTGTTCAGTGAAGTCTAAGTCAAGCAAAGCTGCTAGAGAGAATGGAGTGATAATACAGAATAAAAATAATAATAATACCCAATCTTAGGATTTTAGATTCGGTTGACAAAAGGAAGCTGAAGCTAAGAAAGTTTAATAATTTACTCAAGATCTTGATCTTATTTGATAGTAGCAGAGTCAAGACTAAATCCTAGGTTTCCTAACTTCCAATCTACTGCTCTTTTTATTAAGCTAAGCAACTTCCCTTGTTTCTTCTAAGTGTTATATGAATATATGACCCAACATTTGAGAAAATATCAGACTTAAAAGTATATATTTTTAAAGGTGAGAAGACTCATGTCGTGTGCTCTCTCCTACAGAAAGCCTTCCCTCTACGTTTTAGTTGCCAATGCTCCCCCCCTACTGAAATTATCTTGCATTTACTAATCTGTGTAAGTCTTGTATCTCCCAGGAAGAATGTAATCTCCTTGAAAGAAGGTACTTCGCATTTAGTCTCTATATCATTAGTGCCTAGTACAATGCTTTACACATAATTAATCAATCAACAAGCATTCACTTTACTGGAGGATATACACAAGGCTAACTGAGAGAGATACAAATAAAAACAAAAAAGCAGTTCCTACCCTCAAGAAGCTTAGATTCAAATGAGGGTCAGAACATGTATACAGACATATATAAAATACATACAAATGTAGATACAAGAGGAGAAGAGACTAGCCGTTGGGGATTCTAAGAAACCCTCCTTCATAAGGTGATATGGGCTGAATCTTGAAGGAAGCCATGTATCCTAAGAGGTAGACATGAAGATATACACATATGTGTATGTATATATATGTATATATGTGTATATATACATATACATACATATGCTTCAGGGACAGCCAGTGCAAAGGTACGGATCATGGACTGGGAAATGATATGTCATGGGTGAGCAACAGCAGGCAGGCCAAGGTGACTGGATTGTAGAGTGTTTAATACATTTCGATATTTAATAAAGGCATTTCATTTAATTGTCATTATTATTATTATTAAAAGCATGTTTTTTCCCTAAAAGCCTTTGGGAATTCATATATCATACAGTGGGAAAACTTGAAGGAAATTAAGAACAAATCTATTCTGGCCCCCTTTTTGACCACTTAGTCAAGAAAACTTAAATCCAGGGAGACCGTGACTTGTACAGGCCAGGCAGCTAATTAGTGGCAATCACTAGAACTTCTATCTCTTCTAATTCCCAGTATACCATTATACCTTATGGATCCTGACCTTTTTTCAAACAGTAACAGAAATACAAATTTGAGTTTGGATTTTTTTATACCCAAGTTTACAAAATGATCCAATGGCAAAGGAGATCAATATTTTGAAGTGGCAATTCACTGCCAAATCCTATGGAGAATCACCAAATAAACAAAAACCATAAAGTCTTCAGAATTTAAGATTTCTTCAGGAAAATTAGGGCCTGGAATGGCATTCACAAAAATTCTGTTTCCCAACCTCCATCTGCGACTTTCTTACATGGAGAAAGATGTGAGTAACATGGATCAAAAGGTAAAAGGAAAAATCTGTGCTGCTGGGCCTTTCTAGTCACACTCTACCAGGTTCCCTCCTATCAATACCTGACTGTTCTGCCCGAGTATTGCAACCAGCAGGTTTTGGTATCAGATCTTGTGCTGCTCGTGGTGAAATCTCCTGAGAGTCCAGCCCAGAGTTCTTTGCATTTAGACTTGAGCATAAGCCATTCAAGCATATGCTTTTCCTCATGCATATTTGATGGAATTTAAAATGAAAACACCTTTTCAGTGGTCAGTTGACAACATTTTAGAGACAACTGCACTAGATGACTTGAACACAAGAGGCTCAATTTCAGTAACTGAGGAGAGAAACAATGGGAGAAATCCATTTATATCTTAGCTTTCTTTGTAATTAGTGAAATATCCTTCCTCACTCTAGCCCCCCGATGTTAAATTTATAGAAACAGTGCCAAATTCAGTCTGCAGGTTTGTTATTAATGAGAAAATTGTTCATATTTCAGGTTGTTTTTTTTGCATAATTCTATTCATTGGGCATTTAAAGCTTATGATGTCTCTTTAACTCCCTGGAGAAAATGCACCACATAAAATAATAATAAAACAATAATACACTTGAGGATAAACGGTGTTCCTATGCACTCATACTGTGAACATCATGGCCATCTTTCCACACAGGTTGCCTATAAATGAGACCCCTGACTGTGACAGGGAAATTCAGATAGAAATGGGAGTAAAAGGAAGATAATCATCTTGATTATAAAAGAAAACTATTTCTAGGGTAAAGGGAAGCTGGGGTGTTAAATACCTTCCAGCAGTAAACTGCTCAGTCAGTAGCTCTTTCAAAGCACCAGATGGTAAATTACCTCTTTCAGGGAACTAAATGATATCTTGACGTCTTGAAAAAAAAAGTTAACAGGTGAATAGTTTACTCCAAGAACATTTTATGCCCTCTGGGTCAATATAGGATTGTGCCCAATTAAGTAGTGGCAGGCAGAATTTGGCCTAGAAAGAGGAGCTTAAAGGTCTGGAATTATATATAGTGGCAATATTGAGGCTAGTCCCTTCTGTCTAGTGATGGTAGGGCTCCTCACTGTGGCTAAGACTTTCATTATCTGCAGAGTTATTACATTTCCCTCAGTGACCAAAAAATAAAAGCCCACCATCAGGGAAAAGAATAGATTGGTGTAACATATATATTTTTTTGCATTTGCCTGAATTCCATCAACTATTTCTTGGTTTTACCTAAAATGTTCCAGGGACTTTGGACTACTATGATTCGATGGCATTAGTAAAAGAGGAAATATCGTTAGTGAACCAGGTGAGCAAACATCACTGTTGTCTCTACAAACATATTTTCTTAGTTCTTTTAGCTTAATGGTTTAAGAATGCATTACAGCAGCTCTGGAGTCAAATGTATAAACTGGAAGTAGTAGTAGATTTTGGAAAATGTGTATTTCTTCAAAAATAGAGGGGACATTTTGTTTTGGTGTGATTATTGTGAAGTTACTGTTCTAAAACAGAATAAATTAAATTGACAATCAAATTAATGAATTTTTTTTCTTTCAGGAAAGTAGGCTTTAAAGTATCTGACATCCTTGTGGTTTTTTGAAACAAATTATATGTTTTTCTTTTTTTGTCCATAGAGAAAGTGTTTTAGAATTCTATAGATTCAGTACAAAGGAGTAAATCTATTAAGATATTGCTCATTAACAACGGTCAATATGAGATAGTAACAGTCCCTTACATGATACAAAGCATTTCCATCTTTCTCTTATCCTGTTTCTTGCTCTCTTGGTTTCTGTTTCTGTTTCTCTGTCTCTGACTCCATGTATCTCTATCTTTCTTTCCTTATGTTTCTGTCTATGTCTTTCTATACGTTTCTCTCTCTACAATGATCTAGGGATTTTTTTTAAAACCAGTTTTCTTTCTTTTTTTTTTTTTTTTGGTCTCAGAGACTTGTGGAAAATATCTGCATAAGATTCAAGACTAGATCATCTAGTTTAATCCTTTCATTTTACTGAAAAGGAAACTGAGGCCCAGGGAAGGGATGTGACTTGGGTAAGGCAAGATTGGTAGTCAATAGTACAATCAGAATTTGATCCCACATTCTGCTTCCAAGTTCCCATTAACAACAACAACAGCATCAACAATGACACTTTCCTTGATTGGACATTGAGGCACAAAGATAGACTTTTTTGGTTTAAAGTCATAAAACAGTGAGACATGAATAAATAACAGGGAAATGGAGAAGACTAAATTCATTTCAGTCTACAAATATCCTATAATCTATAGTTCAAGTCCAATCCCTCCTTAACATGACAACTCTTTCAATGCTTGTACATAGTTATCATACTCCCCCCCACCAAATCTTCCCCTGGGGTGTGTGTGAAAAGACTAAAGTCTTGTATGTGGAAATAAAATGAAATTAAGCATTATATAGCAATAACAATAAAGCTTGGGTCTTGAAAATATCTGGGAAAATATACGTTTCTTCTTTTGCTGAAGAGATGGGAGGATGGTGGTAGAATTTTTAATGTGCTTTCAGAGAAAGTGAATATATTGGGTTTTTTTCTGAACTATTTGCTTTTATTTGTTGTTTGTTCATTTTTTCTTTTTGTTATTAAACAGTTTGATGTAGTGGTTAGAAAGTAGAAAAACTTTCAATATGCATTTGCATAAGGAGTTTCTCACTGGAAATTCCTTATCCAGCGGAGTCATAGGCCTGGTTAAAAAATGTGGCAGGCACTTTGCATCTCACTTAGGACCTATCTCTCTATATGTGTTTTTAAATGGATAGGTGAATAAATAAAAGGCATTAAATCTTTAGAGGATGCAGAGAAATAGGACAACCTGCTGTGATGATGATGCTTGATTCTCTCTCTTTTTACAGATCTTAAATATATGGATATACATATATATGTATATATACATATATACTTTTTTTTACCATCACCTTTTGAACATACTCTTTGCTCATCCCTTATCCAGTGAGCCTTCCATTGCCACAAAGATTTTTTCCCCCAGACCTGTGATTTCATTAATGTAGGTAGCTCCCAGTGAGAAATTTTCTCTACCAATGTAGGTTGACATCTTTTCTACAACCTAGTCTTAGAGAGTTGCCTGGTATAAGTGGATAAGTGACTTACCCAAGGTCACATGGTATATCGCAGTGGTGAGATACGAATGAAGGTATACCTAACTACTGGGCTAAATTTCTGTCTACTATATCATACTACTCCTCATAATGATGATTAAAAACAAACAGCACATCAGCAAGAAGAACCAATTCATCAACTGTGTCTGACAGCATCTACCACATTCCATACTCCTTGCTCCAACTTTTTCAATGAAAAGAAAGAGGTACATTTTCCCAGATATTTTTCTGGAACCAACTTTAGTTGTTATATTGATATAATGTTCAGTTTCATTTCATTATTATTTCCACTTCCATTGCAGTCATTGTGTATATCATTTTTCTGGATCTGAGTACTTCATCCATTCTTTCATTCTTTTGTATTAATGATTTAATTCATTCATATTTATGATTATAAGGTTTAGGATTTTCTTCTTCCTTTTTTGTATTGATTTTATTCACTTCCTCTTGAAAGCAACATTTTGACCTCATGACTACTATTGTCAACACTACTTTAATTCTAGTCTTTTCCCATAGATTAACCCATTATTTCATGACATGATTAAGTTACTTGAATTTAATTAAATTGTTATGCAATATTACTTCAACTTTTTCTTCTTTCTGTTCATTGAGTCATTAATTTTATTCCCCTCTTGTATTATCCTCTCTCTTCTAAATCCTCTACAATCTGACTTCCAGCCTTATCTTTCAATTGAAATTGCTCTCTCCAAAGTTATCAATAATCTCTTAATTGCTAAATCAAATAGTTTTTTCTCAATCTTCATTCATGACCTCTCTGCAGCATTTGACACCAATAACCACCCTCTCCTTCTGTATATTATATTGTCTCTGTGTTTTCCTGACTGATCTCTACTGTTTTCCTACTTCACCTTCTCATTTTCTTTTGCTAGATCTTCATCTATGTCACAACCACTTACAATGGTGTTCCCCAAGGCTCTGTCCTGGACTCTCTTCTCTCTTCTTTTTATACTGCCTCATTTTGGGGATATTTTCTACCCTCAGAGGTTAAATCTACATATACATCCAGCCCTAATCTGTCTCCTAAGCTCTATCACCAATAACCTGTTGGATATTTCAAACTGGATGACCCATAAACATCTCAAACTCAAAATATCCAAACCAGAACTCATTTACATTCTGATCCAAACTCTCCTCCCTCTTTCAACCTCCCCAATTACTATTAAAGGCACAGCCACCTTCTAGTCACTCAGGTTTTCAACATTGGTGGCATACTCTCCTCTTCTTTGTTGCTCATTTCAAATAATTCAGTCAGTTGCCATACCTTGCATATCTCCTCTCTCTTCATACAGACAGCTCAGTTCCTTGTAGTCTCTCACTTGGATGATTGGAAGTGTGCCAATTGGTCCCTCAGGCTTAAAGCTCTTGCCACTCCATTTCTAACATTCAACTGATCCACACGCACTCAATGATCCAATATGCTACCTTACTTGTTTTCCCTCAAACATAATACTCACTCCCAGGTCCATGCCTTTATGTTTCCCATAGCTAGAATGCCCTCCCTCCTGGTTTCTTTTAAGATTCAACTCTAGTATATTCTTTTTCAGGAGCCCTTTCCCAGTTCCCCAGGCTCTGGTAAGGTTACCCTCTATTTATAATGAATGTTCTGATGTTCTGATTTATTTATGTTGTCTTTCCCACTAGAATGTATGGTCCTTGTAAGCAGGAACTGCTCTTTTTCTTTATATCCCCGTACAGTACCAGGTACACAGTAAAATTTCAATAAATGTTTGATGACTGATGGATTAACTGAATGATGTCTTTGCCATTTTTGACTATTCTTTTTCACTACCCAGATAAGCATGAGGTTTAAAATCTTCCTATGAATCTCTTAGCTTAAGTATAATTCTTTTGTGGTACCTTTTCCTGACTTTTTATTTATATGGTACACATCCTTATTTCTATCCCCTTCTAATCTTTATTTGAATTATAATCCCCATGTTCCTTCTTTATTCTATCTCTATATTGAAGGTAGAGCTTCTGGATTACCAAATTTGAGTTCTGTCCTCTATCCCATTTCTTTCCGAGTACATTTGTACCTCTTACCACATCCCTCCTGCCCTTAGTTATTTGTTTATCTCTTTTATTTTATTTATTTCGGTTTTGGTGGGACCATTTTCTGCTATGCCTCACTCTTAGAAATAGCAATTCATTAAGAAGTAATGTCAAATAAAAGCAGTGTAGTTTACTGATGGTCATCATATATCTCAGGCCATGAAGCTAAGATGTCCTCTTTTCCATTGCCATGATCACTCACTCCTCCTAAGGCCAAGTTATCATATCTCTGCTTCTATATGAACTCCTCCCTCACCACATTCTTCATGTGTTCCTTCTAATTGGTTATCTTTTGCTTCCGTCTCCCAAATTTTCTTTTGTATTTATAATTTTGAGTTTCAAATATTTCATTTTGTTTTTCTTCAAAGCCTCTGTTTCTTTCATGAGATTCTACATTATATACCCTAAATTATCTGGTCTGTTTTTTTTTGTCATTTTGAATGCTGATTTGAGACCTCTGATTTCTGAATATTCTCTATGCATCTCAAACTAAATACACACACACACACACATATAAACATATGGAGTTCTATTCATTATAGTTCCTTCCATGTCTTCCCTTATCCTTGACTTTCCTATCACTGTCATTGGCTCCACCATCATTCTAGTCACCCAGGGTCCCAAATCTGTTATAATGCTCAACTTCTCATTTGCACCCATCCCATATTATCACCAAATCTTATCATTTCTACCTTTATGACATCTCTGGTATATTTCTCTCTTCACTCCCATAATTATCACCCTTACCAGCTCTTACCCTTTGCCTGTACTTTTGTAGTTGCTTTCTGGTTGGTGTCCCTGTTTCAGTTTTCTCCCCCTCTAATCTATCCTCCAGTTAGTTGCCAGGGTGGTTTTCCTAAAGCACAGGTCTATGTATGTTATTCCTTTAACTCAGTAAATTTCAATGACCCGCTATTACTTAAGGATCAAAGATGAAATCCTATAACACTTAAAGCCCCTTTCAACCTGGTCCCTTCCTACCTCTGCAGTCTTCTTAAATTTTCTTCTTCTCTCTCTCTATTTTATGGTCCAGATCCATTGGTCTCCTAATTCTTCCTATAGGGCACTTCATTTTCCAACCCTATGCCTTAGCACTTGCTGTCCCCAATGCCTATAATTTTCTTCCTCCTTTTCTCTATCATTGAGTTTCCTCGACTTCCTTCAAAAGTCAGCCCCCTCCCCCCTCAGAACATACCCATTGATATAGTTCCAGCCCAAAGTATCTTTAAGATCAAATCTTGAAGAATCTACTGCTGTTCAGACATGGAAGATATTATCTGGGGAATCCTGGTAGAAATTGGGAGCTGTTCACTGCAGAAACTAGCTCTGAGAAACAGAAAGGGCATATATGTGCATCACATATGAAGGTTATCATGGATATAGTTATTTTCTCCACGAAGAGCTTCACAACTTTTCTGTGGATTCTCTCTTAAGCCTTAAACTACTTGGAATGCAGTTTGCTCTCCTCCTATGAATGTCTATTTCTGTGTTACTTCCACATGTGCCTCTTGTCTTTTACTTTATATTTTGTTATTACTATTCTGGTAACTGACCCTCCTGCTGCATATAACATTTTGAGTCTTGCATTTGGGTCCTCATTAATTTATACTTAATTACTATGGGTTTTCCTATTCCAACTTTCCCAGTCCTATTAGCATTACTCCCTCCATACCTTACCTACCACTGTGGATGACTCTTGGAAAAGCCCCTGGAAGACCTACTCCTGGTTTTACCCCTGGGAGGGACCCATAGACAGCGAGAGACTTCATACTGAATGGAAAAATGGGTCTGACTTAAGAGGTTTTAGGACAGGGGTTACTAGGTTATATATTCTTTAAGTTAAACTGTAGTCTGAGATCTTTTTAATTTTTTTTTGCTGTAGAAGCTCAAAAATTTTGCAATATTTTATGCCACTCAAATTTCAGAATATTTCTAAATATATTTATTTCTATCTAAAACACATTTTCAACTCATGCTTCTCTTGGCAGTCCTAAACCAATGTAGATTCCAAGCTTTTTTCATGTAAATGTTCTATTTAGATAAATCCCTATAGCTACAATAAACCTCCATAATCACATTCCTTGCTAGACTTTTCCACGTAATAATAACGCCACATTTCAACAGTTTTATGTTTTACAGAGCACATTCCTCACAGCAACCTTATAAGGAAGGTAGTGTAAATAGAGTTATTCACATTTTGAGGGTAGCTGGTGGTATGATGGATAGAGCTCTGGGCCTAGAGATAAGAAAATCTGAGTTCAAATATGGCCTCAGATATTTACTAGCTATGTGACCCTGGGCAAGTCACTTAACCTAAGTTTTCTCAACTATAAAATGAGGATGATGATAACTCCTACCTCTCAAAGTTATTGTGAGGACCAAAGTATATAGATACTTATTCCCTTCCCCTTCCCCATTTTGCTAAAGGGGAAACTGCAGCTTTGAGAGTTTAAGTGATTTGCCTATGATCCAAATCAATAATTATTTGTTGAGCACTTACTATTCGGACAACACTGTGTTATGTACAGAAAATCCAAAGCCCCAAATGAAAAATAACCCCTGTGCTCAAAGACCTTATATTCTACCTTTAGCACACAAAGCACAAACCTATAAGTAAATGCAAATTAATTTGAGGAGGTTAAGAACACTCAAAACTAGGCATATAAGGAAATGGCTCAAGGAGAACCAGAGCTTTGAAGTCAGGTAATGGTTCTAAAGTGGAGATGAAGATGTCACATAGTGAGTAGGTATGTAACAGCACTTTTAGATAATTCATGTGGCAAAAGGTTGAGTCATAGCTGTTTGTTGGATAGAAGTCCTCTTCTCTCTTAGTGGAGTTCGCTTGGAGGTCTTCATAGGTATATCTCTTTGGTGGGTTCTGAGGGTCAGTACCCTTGTATCGTTCTGACACTGTCTTTCCAAAGTGTGTTCTCTCAGATCCTGTTGCAGAACAACAACAACAACCCTGCCATAAGTTGCTACTGTCAAAGGAACACTGCTACTGTTAACAATGAATAGCAAGTCCAAATTTTCTAACCTTTCTGAGAACACAAGATTATTCTCTTGCCAAGGGTGAGGAGTAGAGAACTCAATCTTACTACCCCTACTCTGACCCTTTCTGTCTTCTGCTTGCTGGGGGAGGGAGTCTACCTTCTTCAGTCCAGTCCCCATAGCCATCACTCTGGAAAACACCATTATTGGAGAAGAGATTGTCCTTCCTCACCAACTGCTGGCTAACTTCCACATCCATGGCAGGCAAACCAACCTGGCTGAAACAGCAAGACCATCTGAGGGAGATGTACAGGAGGTGGCTTGTTACAAGAAAGATACCATCATTACCTCCACCTCCGCTTCCCCTCCAATATATGGAGATATCTCAGGACCCTAAACCAAAAGAGTGTTGGGGAATAGCAGAGCCCCACACTCCTATCCTGCTTCTAGCTCAAATATCACAGCCATCACTGATGGGAACAATCACTGTGGATTGCTTACCTTCCTTACCATCAACAATATCAACTCTTATCCCATGGCTACTGACAGGCAGGCAAACACAAGAGTCCTGGGAGTTGCAGGTCCCCTAACCCCGAGACCATTTGTACTTTTTCAAGCCCAGACATCACAGACATCATCTCAGGGAGCATCCCCTATGGAACAAGGATCTAAGAATGTTTCATGCAAATATTGCAGTCCTACTTCATTAGCAGCTACGCTTACTTAACTGCAGACCCAGAAAAGAGTGTTGTCACCACCAAAGTCCTTGGTACTGTCAAATACTTCATTAAAAACGGATATGTTTTTATTAGTAGAAATGACATTAAAGAAGCTACATTACCATCTGTTTTTGCCTAAGGAAGATGGGCCTTTCTATCTGACTTGCAGGTGACTCCTCTTATGTAAGCTGTCTCCCCAATTCAAATGTGAGTTCCTAGAGAGCAGGGACAGACCTGCTTTTCTATTAGTATCACCAGAAAATAACATAGTGCTTTGCACATAGTCAGCACTTACTCTTTTATTGTTTTTCCTTCACTGCTTTTCAGTCATGCATTCTTTTTTTTTTTTCTTTTTGGTGAGGCATCTGGATTAAGTGACTTACCCAGGGTCACACAGTTCATAAGTATCAAGTGTTTGAGGCTGGATTTGAAATCAGGTCCTCCTGACTCCAAGGCCGAGCCTCTATCCACTGTGCCACCTAGCTGCCCCTTCAGTCATGCGTTCTAGAACCCTCCCTAAACCTGACTCCCTTCTGTTTGAATCTCTTCTTCAATATACATAAAGCCAGTGGTTCCTCCCACCAATTCCAAAACATTTCTGCGTAGTGTAATTTCATCCATTGACTTGAAGCACCTCACTCTTCCCATATTGATTAAAAATTGTTTGAATCTAGTTTACAGCATTCAGTGATTCAACAGAGGTTGTCTATGACTTTCCTACACTTAGTTTATATTGATTGATTATGCAATACAATATAAAAGGCCTCCTCACCTGTTAAGAGTATTTTGTTAGCTCCATTTTGGGGGGGGGGTTGAGGGGGTAAGATGTTGATCTTGCAAGTACAGGCATACCTTGCTCTATTGTGCTTTGCTTTATTGTGCATCACAGTTATTGCTTTTATTTTATTTTATTACAAATTGAAGGTTTGTGGCATCTCTGTGTTGAGTAAGTCTATTGCTGTCATTTCCCCAACAGTATTTGCTTACATCATATCATGTCTCTTTGTCATATTTTGCTAGTTCTTGCAATATTTCAAACTTTTTCATTATTATTGTTATGGTGATCTGTCATCAGTTATCTTTGATGTTACTATTGTTATTGTTTTGGGGCACCATGAAATGAATCCATATAAGATGGTGAATTTAATTGATGAATGTTGAATCTATTCTGACTGTTCCACTGACCTGCAGTTCCCCCATCTTTCTCCCTTGTCCTCCAGAATTTAAGAGGAACATCCAGGGAATTCTTCTGACCATTTCTTCCTGGCTGCTTTGCTGGACTTCATCATCTCTACAAACTCATCATTCTGTGAGATAAAATTAACTCCAAAACTTATGTATTCTTGAAGGTAGAGGCTGTGTTATGCCCCCTAACACAGTACAGTGCCTGACACATAGTAAGTGCTTAAAAATGTTTATTGATTTGCAGGTTTCCTGACCTAAGCTCGGTACTATATCCATCATATTGTGCATATGATAATCAGATTCTTCTATGTCAGACATGCAATTTCTTGTCTTATAGCTTCATCTGTAGTTGAGAAAATGATCTTCAAGTAAATGATAATTCTACCTTATTCTATCTACAAGCCCATTAGGGAAAATGTGACAGTTGCCACTTAAGTCTCCACAAAATCGCTTTTAAATAATGTGAATACTGTGACACTTAGGCAGTCCTTCCTCCATTTTCTCCACAGGATTTATGGCTTCATATGGTTTGTCTGCCTATGTGTAGTGGAAGGGATCCTGGATTCTACTCCATACTATCTGTGTGTCATTGGGCAAATTATTTCACTTTTCTGACTATCAGTTCATCATTTGTAAAATTATGGTAGTCTCCTAAAAAAAACACTCAGGTTCCTTTAATCCCAAAGTAGGAACACAAATAAATGCTTGTTGATTGATTGACTGATAGATATAGTTGAAAACAGCCCTGCACTTGAGTATGCTATAAAACTGTTAAGTTATTAATCATATGTATTAATAACTATTATCTGTAAAAGAAAATTAGACTGAGACAGAATATCTATTTTTATCTTTTTTTAAAATTTTTTTGGCTAGGCAATGGGGTTAAGTGACTTGCCCAGGGTCACACAGCTAGTAAGTGTCAAGTATCTGAGGTTGGATTTGAACTCAGGTCCTCCTGACTTTAGGGCCACTGCACCACCTAATTGCCCCCAGAATATCTACTTTTGAATCCTAATTCTGCTACTTATTGTCTGTTCGGCCTTGGTAATGTCATGTAAACTCTCTCAGTCCCATCTTCCTCTTCCTGTCTGACCATAAAGATAGTCAGACAAGATGATATGTTAGGTTCATCTGTTTAGCTTTATCTAGTTGATGATCCTAAAAATGTCATCATTTTGTCTCAATGTTTTTTCTAAGTTTTCTTTGCTGAAACTATTCATCTCCTACCTACTAGGCATGGGTGCTTCCCAAGGTTCTGCTCTAGCCCTCATCTCTTCTTTTTCTGTACTATATCTTCTGGTGATCCTAGCAGCTAACATGATCTCAATGATCATCTCTAAGGAAATGACTCCCTAATCTATATATCCAGCCATAATCACTCTCTTAAAATACAGGTTCACATCTCCAATTACTTACTGGGTAGATATAATTGTCTGGATATCCCTTTGCCCTTTCAAACTCAACATATCTAAAGCAGTTCTCATGATATTTTCTGCCAAGTGAACCCTTCCTCCGAATCTTCCTACTTTTACAAATAGGTGTCATATAGCGCTGGATGTGGGTGGGAGGAGTCAGGAAGATGGGACTTTGACTCAGGCACTACTGACTATATAACCCCAAACAAGTTGTCACTCTCAGCTTCAGTTTCTTCCTCTATAAAATGCCTTATTCCATGCCTCAGTCTCAATCATCCGAAAAACAAGGACCATTATTACACATGACTCATGGTGTGGTTATAAGGATCCATTGAGATAATATGTGTAAAGTATTTACAAATCTTATAGCATGCTATAAATGTTAGCTATTATTATTATCCTTTTGTTCTCCTACGTTTGAAAATTTGGAGTTATCTTTGATTTTATGTCTTTTTCATCTTCTCCTTATCCAATCAATTGCCAAGTCTTGTTGATTTCTATTGTCACAGCATTTCTCACATTTTCCCCTTTTTCTCTACTCACACAGCTTTTGTCCCAGTTCATGCCCTTGACTTCTATTGTTTTGACTATATTGTAAGAGCCTACCAATTAATTTCCCTGCTTCTATTTTCCATTTTGTTCAATGTGGCCTTCTAATTGCTACCAATTTGATGTTCTTAAGACATAAATCTGACCACCTCACTCCACTGCTCAAATATCATTATGGCTCCCTTGTGCCTTCCAGAATAAAATACAAATTCCTGCTGTGATTCAAGACCTAAAGCTCACCAGCATAGGAATCTCTCCTCATTAGTTGAGATAAATGCTTCCCACCTGTGTGAATGACAGGACAGAATTGGCAAGAGTGAGAAAGAAGAGAGATGTCTTCAGACCCTTCAAGGTCTGCTAACTTCTAGTATTAAGAGAGAAGATGTACATGATACCAGCCATTCTTCAGGTAGATTAAGGGAGAAAAAGACTCTGGGAAGAAGCTGACATATAGAACTTTGATCATGTCCTTATTCCCAGCTTGCTTCAGTAGAGACATTTGGGTGAGATTTGGGCTTCTCTCTCCCAATCTCTCTTGGTTGAGCTGTTTATTGATTTGTAGGTTTCCTGACCTAAGTCCAGTACTATATCTACCAAACTGCACATATTGATTGGATTCATGTTTTCTTGGTAATTCATTCCCAATGAGAGAGTTCCTTCCATCTGTATTGTCTAGTATATATTCTCATGTATACGCTTTCTGACTTATGTTTTGCTATTGACTTAGATAAATGGTTTTACTTGCTACTTGCTATGGGTGTTCATTGTAGAACTGGCATTTTGTGGGAAGAGAGTGAAACCTCTACTATAAATCTTGGGGCTTTCCTTTCCCCATTAAGTAATAGTGATTGTGAGTTTAGCTTGAAACTTAAAATTATGTTCCCTAGACTAATATATTTGAGGGAGCAGAAAGATATAAATCTAGCCAAATCTCCCTCTCTCTGATGAGAGCCAATTGTCCAGGCTCAGGACTCAATCTCTAGCTTCATCCTTCTCCCACTACCCTGGCCAGAATTTAAATCTACTTTGGAAAAAGGGTAGGAGTAGGAGATGAAAGAGATGTCCATCCTTGCTTCCCCTTGAGTCACATCTACAAGACCTCCTGTCACACTCTTTTTGGCATTTACATGAGAAACTGACTTTCATCTACCTTGCCAGATTTAATTCATATTATATTACTTCACACTATCTACATTCTAGCCAAACTGACTTATTAGCTATTCCATTGGCAACTAGTCACTTATCCCTTGTTTGCCTTAGTTTCCTCAACTGTAAAATGGGGATAATAATAACACCTACCTCACAGAGTTATTGTGAGGTTCAAGTGAGAAAATATTTATAAAGTACTTACTATATGCCTGGCACATGGTAGGTGACTAATAAATGCTAATTCCATTCCTTTATTCCCTTTCCATCCTCTTGAACTTGGCTTTCCATTTCAACTCTCCAAGTCTTTACACCAGTCATTCCCACTCCCCCCACCTCACGTCTGTCAATGCAGTTCTGCTCACCTCCGTCTTGCAGAATACTTAGCTTCCTCTAAGGCTTCAATTTGGTGCTACCTCCTATATGGAACCTTTTCCCCGCCCCCAAGTTATTAGTTCTCTCTCTTTCCCTTCCTCCTTTCCATCTCTCTCTCTCTCTCTCTCTCTCTCTCTCTCTCTCTCTCCCTCTCTCCTTTTCTGTATGAACATGTGCCCTTAAACCCCTTAATCCCACTCCAGAGGAATGTAAGTTTGTTGAGGGCAAGGACTTTAAAATTTTTATCTTTGTAACACTAGTGTCTAGCAAAATGCTTTATACACAAAAGTTTTAAAATTGAAGATGAGAATTTTTTTCCTTTGAACACTAGATGAAGCAGAGAACATCTCTGTATTTCTCAAAGCAATCAAGTGTTGACATAGGTTTTATATCCCTTTTACTCTCAGATTTAACTCTTCACCTTACTTATACCAACTGGTCAATATGAGTATTGTATGCAATGTTTTCTATTCACTTCTTCCGGTGAGCAAAAATTTTCAATATACTCACTAATATCCAGTTCTGTTAAAAATAATTAATTTCATTCTTTACAGATAGCATTTTATGAAATACTTAAGTTTCTGTTGCTCTTCATACTTACGAACATTATTATTGATTGTTATTTTGCTATTACTAAGTTTTTCAGTAGTATTGAGAACATTGTTTCAAAATTAGCATAAATTACAAACCCAACTTATCCCAATATACTTAAAAAAAAACCCAGATATCACGTCTTTCCTAGAATTAGCAATTCAGCTTATAATAACCACTGTTGTTTCCACCTCTATGAGATTTCCTGATGCTATGGGACTGTCATTTGGTTTATTTTCTTCATTAAAATGTGTACAATTTTTTCGAACTGAAGATGGTTTTTCTCTCTATTGCCTTACTTTAAATTTTAGCTGTTATGTCAGGTATGTTCACTTCATTTTTGAGACATAGGAGATATCTAATTTCTTGCTTCTTTTCCCATTCTTTCTAAACTAAATTCAACCAATAGTAATTGTGGTAAATCTAGGGATTTATTTCAGTTTCTTTTCCAAATGTAGATGGATCTTAGGAACAAATAAGAGAGATCCCTGACTAGATGCACTTTTCTTTTTCTTCTTAATCTTTCCAGGCTATTCCAGACACTCTGGAGTCATGTTTATTACTCCTTAAACAATTGGCAGCTGCATCAGAAGAGATATCCTTCCCATCACCATTCTAAATCTAAACAGAGATTAAACTATAAAAATGTCGAATTTATTATTTCTTTTCTTACATCCGACGTTGTGGCTTTGCTAGGAACTATAGCTGTAACTAGCAGTTAAAGAGCTCATTTCTCTTACAAATATGAGTTTGTTTTCATGCTGCCTCTGTTCTTCCACATCCCATCATGGAAAGGTTTTCTACATTATGGGATTCAATAATAAAATGTTCCCAGAAGCTTATCAATTTATCTGGTTCAGAAAGACATGGAAGCTAAATTAGTCAAGTTCTAGATCTCAAGGAATAGAAATACAGCCATATACTACATAGATATAACTCTATAAAGATTTTTTAGTTGTGTACCAACCATGAATGGCATACACAAAAAAGCCTCCACAGATACATGTGCAAATCATGTACTCTGACCTTTTATTTTCTCATCTTTCTATCCTAGTCTATTGGAGGAAAAGTAGCGCATATGCTAGGTTCAGGGAATTCTAGCCTTGCCTAGAATTCCAAGTTAAATTTAAGAAGCAGCAGACATTAGGAATAGTCTAGTCCTCTTATATTACTCTAAAAAGTCATGATATCTGAAGTCTTCTTCAAATGCACAAATCCAATCCAATCCAATCCAGTCTAATCCAGTCATACAAGCATTTATTAATTACTTATTATATGAAAGGCACTATGCCTTGCTCAGGAAACAGAGAAAACAATAACAACAGTAACAAAACTTAAAAAAAAAAAAGGTGGTGGGGCGGGGGGCGGGAAGTGGAGGAGACTGCCTTCTTGGATCTATCAGTAACTATTTAATTCTATGTATATGTCCCTCTTCCCCATGGAACACAGTCTACCTGGCATGAATCACAATTTATGAGGAAAGCAACTCAATATGCTTATAACCACACCTTAATGGTATAACAACTTCAAACCAAATTCGAATGGACAATTCTTCAAGGCACATATCAATAGTTTTGTACATATGTATTTAATAACCAAGTGGTTTTAGTTACCATTTTCTGGGAGCATCTCACACTCATCCTAAAAATTTGTATATTACCTGATAGGCAATATGCTGAGTAAGTGCTTCTCAAAGAGTCAGTGACTTTCCTCATCTATACACAGGACTTGAACTTGATGTAAAGGGTTGTGTGGATTTGTATGTTTACTCAATTACCAATTAACTCTGACCTCCAATCCCTAGTGAACCAGGTCTCCTTTTTGAACTGGCTTCACATGACCTTGGCATAGTAGAATTTACTTTCAATAGAAGCAGACAAACATGCTTGGATGTTGGTCTTATTCAGTGTAGAATCAATAGCCAAATAAGTAATTATGTAATAATGTGAAGAAAATTAATAATAAAACATCTACCAAATGGCTGTGAACTCAACATTCTCCTAAACCTGTGAAGTTACCCCAAACATAGAACTGATCTGGACTCGAGAGTTAATGGGACATGTACTGCTTGTGTTTATCTAATTCTCCCCAGCTCTGCTCTCTGTGAGCACACAAACATGTGTAAACAATACTCTTTCCATTAGATAGTCATCACACGCTTCCAATAGCACCAGTTATCAAAAGAAGAGTTCTGAACTCTCGGGAAAATCTATACTTGGGACTTGTGGCATCGGAGTGTGAAATTAGGGGTCTGATGTGAACTAGAATTTGGAAGCGTTGGTGATTGTCCCAAGCTGGGCTAACTAATCAACTCTAATGGCTTTCAGTCTCAGCTAGACAATAGCAGAACAAGGTGAGAAGACTTAGCTACCAACCATTGTCATTACTATTTCCCTTTTCTTTACAGTCTTGAACTTGAGCCTGTCATCTCTTTGCTATGGTTGCTTCTTTTTCATTTCCTGTCATCACTTTCCTCCCCCTCTCCTTCTCCCTTCCCCCAGCCATATTCCTGCCACTCTGCAGCAGGGTGGGGGATAGGGAGACAGGGTGAGAGCAGAGACATGGAGATAAAAAGTAAGTGAATAGATATGAAGAATCCTATGATTTCTACTGCTCTTCAATTTTAGAACATGTATTTTCAAATCAATCAATGGAAGCAGAATTCCATGACCAAATACCCCAGATAAATTTGTCCATGCTCAGAAGGATGCTTCTTAACATGTAACTATCAGATTAAATTTGTTTAGGCAAAGATCTTAGCATGTCATTCCTCTGATCAAAACTCTTTAGCACCTTTTTATTGCCTGCTGATAAATTCCAAGTTACTTTGTATGACATTCAAGGCCTTTTTAGTGCCACACTACTTTTTGGGCCCATCACCTAGACCTATGCTCTAGACCTACACACTAGTCAAATTGGACCTCGTGTTGTTGCTCATTTACGTATGTACAATTTCACTTCTGTGTCTTTCCTAATGCCTTTTCCAATGCTTCTAATGGTCTACTGTTGCAATCATACTCCTCTTTCAAAATATAGTTCACATGGCACTCCCTCATGAAGACTTACCAGATTCCTCTAGTCAGAAATGACTCCCTCATTAGAATTCATATAACAATTTGCCAATGTTCCATTATATATTATAATTATTAGTGGATATGCCATATCACCCTACTAAAATGTAAATAAAGCTGTGTCTTTTTAATAAATTTGTTTTACTTATCTTTCAATACATCAATAGATCTATTGTTTCCTTTATTTTCTCTTATCCTTAGATTTTTGCTATGTAAGTACACTTCACAAGTATTTTCGGTGAAAGTAGTTAGACCTATGAAATTAAGTTTGCAACATATCTATCCCTTCTCACTTGGTAGAATTTTTGGTTGTAGATTTCTGTAACTTTTCCACAGAGGATCTTCTCAGTATGCTGGAGGCCTTTCATATCTTGTCAATACCAGTGAAACTCAGGCTGCCTGTCTGTTATTCCTCACTCTCACTACATGACTAGCCCACTTCCTTTCCTAGTTATGCATATTCTGAATGATGGGTTTTGCACCAGTGTGGCATAGTCAAAAAAGCATTGGATTTAGAATAATGGGGCTTAAATCCTCTCTTTGCTAATGTCGCTGCTTTCCTCAAAACCTTAATGTGTGAGACTGCTGAGTCAATTCCCCACTCTGGTTTTCATCTGTAATATCGGGCATTCAGCTAGATGATCTCTGAGATCTCTTCCAACTCTAACATTAAGTGAAACTTCTTGGATGGATGAAATAACCTCATTTGATAGTTGTTATTAAAATAAAATGGGTCGTTTGTAAAAGCAGGGCTGAACTAACTTTCAAATCCTCACGATACCAGGTCATTGAAAGTAGTCATTACTGTGTCTTCCCTTCTGACCTATTGGAAAATTACACAAAGTGCAAATGTCCAATCATCCTCTGTGCTAGTGTCACCCTGAATAAAACCCAGGATTTCTTTGGGGACCTGCTTTTGTATGTCATCAACAAAAAATGAAGGCTTTCCATATAAATAATACCCAGTATCTGGCTTCATAATTCAAGGAATCTACAGTTAATAGGGGAAGCTATAAAAATAATGTTAGCCAGATGATACCAATAGCAATTTTCTCACAAATGACTCTTCTGATAAAGATCATCAACTCTTTCCAAGCAGTACTTTTATCAAAATGTAATTTGTATTTAGAGTCTTGGGATTTTTCAATGAAATGATGGAATTTCATATCTCTCCCTATAAAGATTTTTGGTGCCATATTATCATTTCTTACATTTATAGACTGCTAATGATGATCAGGGTAGGAATATTTGATTGGTCTTGATGTGAAACATAGCCATTCTTATAGGGTTATATTTTTATTCCTTTGGTTTTCCTCTCAGACCAATCCATCTCTTACTGCTACTGAAGGGTTAGTAGCTACAAAGGCACCACAAAATCTTTCTTCAGGATTTACTGCTTTAATATCATAACTTCCCTTTCTTTTCTCCTCTCCTTAGATTTTTGCTATATAAGTATCACTTCATAGTATTTTCAGTGAAAGTAATTAGACCTATGACAGTATAGTTGCAAATGACTTTCCTACTTTCTTGACAAATGCAGTTTCTAATATAGTCAAAATTTCCATTGTAAGCATCTTTTCCCCCCACCATCCTCTCATTCTGCCCATCTATTTTTATTTGAAAATTTTAACACAAAATCTCATGCCAGAAAAGATTTCCCTCCACCTACCCCCAAAAGCTGTAAGGAAATGATTTCAAGTTCCAAGACTGTAAAAACTGAATATGTTTGACTTTTTCCAAAAAAGATTCATAACACTTTTTTTTTTTAACCAGGCACATTCCAGAACCAGTTACTTTAAGATCAAACCTTACAGATGGTACCCACACTAAACTAACAGGTAAGGTATTTTCCGAAAGTGTCAAGATCAAAAACCGTAATTAAGGGTTATTTTGGGAAAGGTTTGAGTCCATATCACTAGCACAAGAAGAAAGGGGAAAAAAGATTTTGTGCCAAGTAATTGCTGACAAAAATATTGTCACCCAAGGTGTCATTTGAAAACAATTGAATTCCTGGTATTTTCATTGTGGAACCTCACTTTTCAAAAGTGATAGTTAGGGTTACAGTCTAACATGCTGACTTTTTCTAAAGATCATGGGTTATTTCACAGCTGTCATAGTTGCAGAGCTGTCTCCCATGTCGCTGGCTACCACAGCTCTTCCTTGGTGGCTGATAACTTCATGCCTACCCCCCATAATATTTAATCATCAGCAGAGTGGAGGTGACATTATTATACTCCAATGCTTACTGTGATGAAATTTTTGCTTTCTAATGACATACATGTTAAAATTTTATGCAATGGGGCAAAAGTAGCCCAATAATGAATATCTGTAGATTAATTTCCATCACATCATTATGGAAGTGAAATAAATATCAGTGTGAAATGAATTGTTAATTGAGTGGTCCAGTGGCTTAAAGAAAGAAATTAATATCCATGATTAAAATTGCATGTATCATTGCCACAGGCTGTGAAAACATGCCAATTTCATGCCTATTAATTATTGGGGCAAAAAAAAGGGAAATTAAAAAAATTAAATATATTTTTTATCTGACCAAATGTAGTCTTGATAATAAAATTACTTCTAAATTTATACATTTTCACTGAAGTATACTAAAAATGGTTAGATTCAATCCCCTGGCCTTATGGGATGATTGTTTACCTAATGGCAAAAAGTTGATGACTAATTTTTCCCTCTTTATAGCCAGTTGTTACAAACATAAACTTTGTTCTTTGTAATGCATCTTTTTATTATCTATAATTTCCTAGAGTTTAAATAACCCATTTTTGTGTCATCTATAAGATACGTGGAAGAGCTTTATGGCAATAATTTTTTTTAAATAAAAGATTGTTGAATAGCTATGGTTCATTTTTTATGATTAAGATAATAGCCCTCTACCATTTCTTGTTACTAGAGTATATGTGAGTCAAAATATCTATATGTTGTCTGTCCATAATTGAAAATGGGATTCATAATATTGGGACAACTGATATCAGGACAGCGAGGTGATTATGAAATATTAACATGACAGTAAAATTTTATTATAACCTCACTCCCATCCAAGCCTGAGACAGTATTCCTGAAGAACAGTTCTGTGATGTTGTCTGCTGTGTAGGAAGGAGAAGTGACTCCCCATTGGTTAAGAAACTGAAGACTTCCTCTCTGTTTCTCCTAGACAGTTCTCTGAATATGAACAAGTCCCTTCTTCACTTAAGCAGGCATACAGTGTCAGGAGCTCAGCAGTCTCTCAGACAATCAGGAGTCACATTTCTCTCTACCTATATAATATACAACTTTGCAGGGCAATACCTCAAGAAAACCACCCAAGACTTTGGTAGGAGTGGGGTTTCAACATAGCTAATTTCATATCTTTTTGCAGGATGCAGTCAACTATTTATTTGTCTTTGCAGGTTTAGCAGAAAATACATTGGATTCAGAGTAAAAGACCTGGATTTGAATCCTAACTCTTATCACTTACTACCTCTGTGACTATAGGCAAATCACTCTATCTCCCTGTGTCTCACTTCTTCATCTATAAAATGAGAGGATTGAATAAGATGGTAACCAAGGCCTCTTCTGGTTGGTTTGTTTGTTTGTTTGTTTGTTTTTTGGCTAGACAATGGGGTTAAGTGACTCGCCCAGGGTCACACAGCTAATAAATGTCAAGTGTTTGAGGTCAGATTTGAACTCAGGTCCTCCTGACTCCAAGGCCGCTACTCTATCCACTGCACCTCCTAGCTGCTCCCCTCCTCTAGTTTTAATCTGTGATTCTGTAACATGATTTTCAAAGGTGTGTCTTATGTTTGCACACCCAGTGTTTCACAGTTAGGTGCAGGAAAGTAAAGGTGAATAATAATTTCTAAAAAAAAAAACCAAAGCTACACCACTCCACATCTCCAACTATCAATTCACTTAAAAAAATGAACTTTTCTCATTATAAAAAGATCATTTTTGGAAGATAAAGGATCTTTCATTCACCCCAAATGAAAATTTCAAAGTGCCTTTTATTATCTAGATATTTTTCAGCTTTGAAAAATCACTGTTAAAAAAAATCCATCTGACCAAATTCTAGCTTAACTCTGTGCCTCCTCTCCCTTGACCCTGTGGAGAAGATAAGTACTATACCCTTTGTCTTGTTCAGAGTTGAGCCTCAGTGAGCACTCAACAAATAGTAAGTCATAATGATAAGTGCCAAATCTAATTTGAACTAGTAGGGGGGATTCAAGTGGCCCCATATACTGGTGTTTGAAGGGTTAAATTCCTCTTTGAAAGAGCTGCAATTGCAGACTTTTTTATGTTCATGAAATAATTTAAATTATTCTGTTCTATTTTTACTCTGTGGATGGGCTGCAGAGATTTTCACACTGAAGATTACAGCCGTGGCTCTCACCCAGCTGAAACCCCAGCTCTAATGGGATGATCCAGACAGGACCAAACTTTATGAGAGAGAAATGTAGGATGTTGCTATGGCAATTCCATTTGTTGGGACTTTTTTTTTTTTTTTGCTTCTCCCTGACATTACTTTCTAAAAAGAATCATTTGAAAAGGTGTGGTGGCGGCAAAGACATGCATACAGCCAAGGAGAGGGAACATTTCTCATTTTTCTTTCCCCAAAGAAAGTTACATATTGTCAGGTTTTAATTCATCACTGATGGAGCCAGGGATTGTCAGGTAAGGTACCATCCCAAGGAGTGACTGAAACCTTTGCATATACTTCTTTTCTTTTTCAGTACCCGTTTGTAACTGCCTGGATGGCCACTAGAGAAGACAGGCTCGAATAAGCTACAAGGTTCCTAGGCTCCAAATACTGACAATGTGGATTCATCTACTGGCTTTTAGTGGGGGTCAGATAGTAAAATATCTTTTAAATGCAGGTACCAAAAAAGAAATTTATATGTGTTTTTACACATATACACATATACCCACATGCATGTATATATAGATACATATATACATGTAATACATATGAGTATGCATATCTATAAAACACACAATTCATATACATATGCACACACAGAAACACCCCATAAATACATTCATACATTTCTATATATACACATATCTATTATCTATCTATCTATCTATCTATCTATCTATCTATCCATTTATCATTTATCTTTTATCTATCTATCCCCAGAATAATAGTTTAGACAGGCCTTCAAGGAGCAAGGTACCTTCACTCTTAGGTCATTTTGTTGTTCCTCTAAACCAAAATTCTTTACCTTTTTAATGTCATGAACCCCATTGTCAGTCTGGTGAACATATGGACCCCTTCTCATAATAATGGGTTTGAATGCATCAAATAAAATACATAAGAATATAAAGGAAACCAATTATATTTAAATCCATTATCAGCATATTAGTAAAATACAAATCCATGGGACCCCCAATATAAGAATTCCTGTTCTAAACCATACTCTTAATGTCTCTGGGCAGTCCCTTGGAGATTTTGTAGGTGGCATTCACATCTCAGATATGGGTTAGATCAGGTGATCCTAGGAAGTCCCCTTCAAACCCAAGATTCTATAGTCTAAATATCTCTTGTTCACCTCACACTTCACACATACACAATAGAATATTCATAGAAAGATGATCATCAAAAGAAGTATTAGATATACCCAAACAAATAGGCAAGACAGTTACAGAAGTAGGCAATGATCAATATTAAAATGTAAAACATGATTAGGAGTAGTTATAACTGATCCTTATAGCAACATCTTTTTAATTGGGCAATTAAGATAACATTATGATAACAGCTTATATATGTTTGAAGATTTGAAAAATACTTTACTTAGATTATCTCATTTGATACACATAACAATCCTGGGATGTAATTATCATTATTATCCCATTTTATAGATAAGGAAACTGATGTTCCTGTTGGTTGTTTGTCCAGAGTGGCAGAACTATTGAATTTCTAAGGTGGGGTTTACATTTAAATATTCTCGACTCTAGGTCAAGTACTCTTTTCATGACATTGAACTAATTCTAGGTGTAGGATGTACATTCTACTGGGATAAAAGCCTCCATTAGCTCTTATCTGTCTTGTCTCTTACTAGAAACATGTCAATTAGGTTTAGGGGTGGACAGAAGAGAACTAGAAATTTCCCTTTTTTAAATGTTTGAGTAAGGTGGAGAGGCTCAATTCTCAGTAGCCATTTTTTATGAGGTCCTTTAGTAATATTTTCGTATGTCATCAAATAGGATCTGCTTAAAGTAAGGTAATAGAAATTCAAAGAAATTAGTTTATTACCCCATTAAAATGAGAAAGCTTTTGGTCACAAAGTTATGGCTTTATTTCCTGTGATTTCTACATTGCTCAGAAAATTTTAGTTTCCAAGATTTTGAATTATTTCCACTCACTGAACAGACATTACATTCTTGCTAAGTTCAAGGTAGGAAAAGCATGGCAGAGTCGATAGAGGGCTGGTTTTGCAGTTAGGAAAATCTGAGTTCAAATCTTGCCTCTGACTCCTGGCAGATGTGTGACTGTGGACAAGGCATTTATATTTGTAATCACCCAGGTGATGCTCTACAACTATAAACAACACAGAAGTTGCCTTTTGGCATAATCAGAAGGCATTTCAACAATAGTGGAAATCCCATATGCTAATTGAAATCATGTTTCTGGACAAAAAACAGTACAAGGAACTAACACATCCTAATTTTCTCCAACACTTTGCTGAGCACTGCCTTTGTGCAAAGCAGTGTTTTAGATCTAGGAAAATTACAAAGGAGGAGAAAAACACAGTCCTACAAAATTTAATTGATAAACATTTGCATGGAGGAATAATCTTTACTGCCTGTCACGCATGTGTAGCCGTATTTTTTCCCTCAAAGGAAAAACAATGACAAGACTCTTTCAAAAATGGTTATTAATTGGTAATGGTAAGGTAAGTATCCACATTGATAAGACAACAAATGCCTTGGAACCTTTTTCATTAGAACCAAAGGATGGAAATGTTGTTTAGCCTGCTTTCTGTAGTTCTAATCATATTCATTCATTCTATATTAATGGAGTATCTACTATGACCAAGGAACTCAGCTAAACTCTGTGGTGGGAATGAGTCAATGATACAATATCAACTGCTCAGAAACTTAAAATATACATACATACATACATACATACATACATATATACACACATATATACATACACATGGTATGTGCAGATATAGATATAGATCTCTTTATCTATACATACTTATATTTGGAGTGGGCTTTGAAAGTATAGAATTGTGATTTCCTCCATATAGGGCACTTCTGGTGTGGAAACTCTCTCCACTGATACAGATCAGTAGCTCTATTGTAATTTATAGCTTAAGAAATTAAATGACTTGCTATGGTCAAACAGTTACCATGTGTCAGAGTAAGGTTTTTCTGTCTCAAACATCAGTCTTCTACAAATCAACCAACTGGCGATTATTAAGCATGTCTTACATGCCAGGCATCGTGCTATACATTAGAGATAGAAAGACAAAAATTAAGAGTCCCTGCTCAAGGAGTTCAAGGGGAGACTACATGTGCAAATATTTTGTAACTCTTACCTATGGCTCCAAGAAACTATAGCATACCTAGCAGCCACACACCAATAAAACTATCTTGGCAGATGGGCTATACCAGACTGAGGGTAACTTATAGGCCTCAAACCTATTGGTGAACTAGGGGAATGTCTACCTCAAGCATGTGAAGACGTCCCCTTGCAGAATGGGGAGGTGAGAAAAATTTCTTTCAATGGCCATGAAGATGGCTTAAGCAGGTACTGTGGAGTGCTTAGAACGTGGTCAGACATTGAAGACACCAAGGTCATCCACTGCATCCCGGGGCCATTGCCAGTCATATTTTTTGTCCTGTCACTGGACTTTGATGACTCTGGAAGAGAGAGTGAGGCCGATAACTTTGTGCAACTCTACCTCACTTAAATCTAATTCCTGCTCAAATCAAGACATCACCCCATGATGTTGTTTGTCTACTTTGAAAATGAAGGATGAACAACAACATTATTATCTAAATATATGCAATATGTTCAATACAAGTAAAAGTTTTCTGGGGGGTAGGACGACGCTAGTAATTTGGGGGGATCAGGAATGGCTTCATGTAGAAGATGGTGTTTGACTTGCGTCTTGAATGAAATAAGGAATTTTTTTTTGAGGTGGAAGTGAGGACTTAGAGCATTTCAGGCATAGGAAAGGGCCAATGCAAAGTCACAGAGAAAAGCAATGGAGAATGGGATGTGGGAGGAACAGAGAGAATCCCACTTTGGCTTAATCTTACAATGTGGGGAGAAATGTAACTACAACTAAGGTTGGGGCTGCACATTTAACAAGAAGGGGATGTTATATGAGAGATGTAGAAATAAAAAGGGCAAGATTTGTCAACTGATTGGATATATAGGTTGAGGAGTCAAGGCTATCCACTACAATGTGCTCTCTCTCTCTCAAAATACAGTGGAGAAAATAAAACATGTACACAAATAGCTGTACTACAGGTCATATGTGGTAAGTGTCCATAAGTGCTTTAAGTGGAATCACAGAACTTCAGTGCTAGAAGGGACTAGGAAAGCATCCTAACTCAACTTCTTGATTTCATAGATGAATATACTGAGACTCAGAAGATTGAAGTGACTTTCCCAGGGTCAAAACGGTATTAAATGACATCTTTTGTTCTGACTTCAAAGTAATTGCTATTTTGTTTTTAAAGCCTAGGTCTCATTATCTCAGAAATCTAATCAACTTGACCTATTGCCTCTCTGAACTTCTGAGCTGCAAAGATCCACCAATTTAAACTTTCCTGGTAGCAGAAATTATTGGTGTATACCACCATGCCCAACAATCAATTATTCTTTCTGCTATACTATATAGAATATGGTGAGTGTGTATCCCAGATTTTTAAATAGTTTTGTTGTTACAAAGTGAAAGTATATCTTTAATGAGCCTTTGCAAAAGAAGGAAAATGCAACCACCCTTTGTTTGGAAAATACAACCACGATTATTGTAAAATCTGAGAGGGGGAGATTGCGTCTGTTAAGATTGGTCAGAAAAAGCTTAAAGGAAGATGATTTGAGACTCATTATAGCATTCCCCCAAGGACACTTGCTTTTTTTTTTTTAATGTAAAGTTTTCTTCCACCAGGTAAGAGACTGGACATAAATATCTTTGTACTAGCATTGAATTTCTTTCAGAATTGGTGGAGTTGAGTGTATCAGTGTTTCTGAAGATCTCCTTTCCTCATTTGTAGAGAAATGCTTTGAATCTTTGAGATTTCCTAGGTCAAGGGTCAGGTGGACTGTGGGAAAGAGGTCAAGCAGTGTTTGGGGTGGCAACTCAATATTCTGAGTGCCAATCCCATATGATCCTGCCACTCAAATTAGGTATAGCTGTTAGTTACCCAGGAAAGGAAGAGAAATTGGGAGACGGAAGGGTACACAGTAATTGTAGCATGGATGTCAGGAGTTAATCAAGGACGGGGAGATAGTAGATCAAATAATATCAAATTATTTAATAGAATGTAAAGAATCAAATTAATTAATATGCAAAACTCTTTGCAAACCTTTAGGCACTACTTTAACAATGTGTTATGATTATGACTGTTTATTGCTAGTATTATAGACTATTTTGAGGAATAGGATCTCTAATACAGGGGCAGGCTAGTAAAGGACTAAAGATGACACACTTAGCTCTTGAACCTCAGTTTCTTGAATATTAATGCATTCCCTGAATTGACACCAGGAATCCAGCATTTTTAGTCTTGGCCACAGGGGTGGGAAATCTGTGGCCTCGAGACCACATGTGGCCCTCTAGGTCCTCAAATATGGCCCTTTGATGAATCCAAACTTCACAGAACAAACCCCCTTAATAAAAGGATTTGTTCTGGAAAACTTGGACTCAGTCAGAAGGCTACACTCAAGGACCTAGAAGGCCACATGTGGCCTTGAGGCTGCAGGTTTCCCATCCCTGGCAAGGGTTTCCTTCTTACCTGATATGATGATCTATGTGGAAATTCCTACCTCTGACATGAAGCAGCTGATCCCACAATCTTTGGAATTCTTTGCCACCTACTATGATAGTGACCCTGATTGCCCCAAAGGAATCATTGCTCCATCTTTGACATTTAATCTCTCTTTTGCTCCATTACCAGTAATTATATGCTCTAAGATCACAACTGTTCTAGGAAAACCATCTATTTAGAGAGACAAAGAACATTTACAGAAATAACAAAAGTAAATTATAAGTGATCAAAAGGCAAATCTAAAAAATTGTGTCCAGCAATTAGACTACTGGCTCACAAGGTTATTAAGATATCCTTATTAGTTAATTTCCAGGCAGACTGAGCCCACCATGAGGCAGTGGTATGTAATGGAAACACAGCTGGATGAATGAATGAATTAATCAATTAAAATATTAAGCTCTTACTATGTGGAAATCACTACCCTCAGCACTGGGGATACAAATAAAAATGTAAGACAATCTCTGCTCTCAAGGAGACAGCACATTCTTATCTCGATTAAGACCTATGTTCTAGTCCCAGCTCTGTCATTTAATTGTTCAAATACTCCTTGCTGATTCTCAGTTCCTTCATCTATAAAATGAAAGGGTCAATTAGATTATTTTTTGGTTCCTCCTTGGTCTAAATCCAATGATTATAGAATCATTGGATTTTAGATTTGGAAAGTAAATCAGTAGGTTATCTATTTCAACTGATAGCTGATAAAATAATACCCTCTGTTGTATATTCAACAAAGTCTTTGCTTGGAGATGAGTGAAATAAACCCATTATCTCTCAAAGCAGGCCATTTTACTTTTAGAAAACTTTGAATATAGAGAAGTTTTTTTTTCTTTTATTAATATTAAATTTGTCAGGTATGCTTCCTCATATTGGGGAGGCTGAGACAATTCCTAAAGCTTAGACTGATTCTCTACAACCTTTCAAATTTTGCTAATGGTAGTTGTACAGTTAAATCCACCAGATCTTTTGATACTTGAGGATGTAATAATGACTTGAATTCACCAAGGGTAGCTAAGTACTCCTTTACTATCTCCTTACTTATCTTGGCCGTCAACTTCTGATAGTCATTTTATTATGTTTTTTGTAGTTCAAAACTCATTTTTGATGCCAGAGAAAACATAAGCAAAGAAATAAAGCACTCTGCCTTTTCATCAGTTACCAACATGCCATCCATCCTACATGTTGATCCTATCCCTTCTTCCATGCTTCTCTTCCCTCCATCAGAGCTTAGAATGAGATGCTTCTCTTCCATCAGAGCTTCAAAATATTTTGTTGTCCGAAGCTTTCCTTGTCAGTTTGAACTCATTTTGAGTTTTAACACTTTTGACACCACGTTAGATGGTGTCTTTAACTGTGCCTTCACGCAATAGTCTGATAATTCCATTTTTCCTTTGTTAGATTTATTTCATATTGTCTCTTCACAATTTCATTCCTAGGAGTTTCCTGCCCTTTCTGGACTTACTCTTACTATAAAGTATTAGTTCAAGGATTCTACTTTCCCTTCCTTTTAGCCCTTTGAAATTTTTTCTCTTAAATGCTGGTGCATATGACACACAATGCCCAATTTTCTTCTCTTCTATCATAAACTGAGGAAGCATGCTAATCTTGTTTGATACCTACCCAAGAGCAGTGCATTTCTTCTCAGAAGGTACCTATAGTTGAAATGGACTTAGCCTAGTCAGGTACACTGGGAAAAGCTTTTTTTTCTTGAGTTGTGACTTCAGATTCATCTCACACCAATTAGAAAATATGTGCTTTGTGCTCTAACCATCCCTTCTCACATATCCATGAAAATTGTTTTACTATGCCCTTTCCTTATAATAATAGGCAACATTTACAAAGTGCTTTAAGAGTTGCAAAGCACTCTGAATATTACTTCATTTTATCCTCAATAAACCTTGGAGGTAGGACCTATTTTTTCTCCATTTTATAGAGGGGAAAACTGAGGCCTCTCCCAAGGTCACATACCACATTAGTGTCTGAGGCTGTATTTGAACTCACATTTTCCTGACTCCAAGTCTATGCCACTTAGCTGCTTACGACACAGCATTATAGATCTGTGTCACCCCAAAAGCACAGAGACAAACGGACCATTTTTTATCTATGGAGAAGCTAACGAAAAGGAGATGATCGGCAAAGGTGATATCACAAAGTTGATATCCTAAGCCATGTAGAGGCATCAATGTCAAGAAAGAAGACATAGGGAAAAGGTGGGGAACAACCAACAAGAAACTTTTCTGGAACAAAAACTGGCCTACAGTATGGTGCAGCAAAAATAGGGGTTCCCTAGTTGAGTCTCATGGACTTCAGAGACGTACAGTAGCAGTACTGGATGTACATGTAGCAATATAGTAACATATGGGGGACAAAAAGCCTGGCAAGTTTAGGAAGCAAGAACCAGGGGGCAGATAGAGGCCTTCAAATGGAAATTAAACAGGTAAGAAAGACTGGCTCTAAGCCAAGTCATAAACCAAAAAAAAAAAAAAAAAATCCAGTCAAGAGAATTATGAGCCGCAAAAGTAGCTGCAAAACACATTGACACTGAGAGAGAGAGCAATGTTCTTTCTAGCCCTGCCACCTAAAAGAAAACTTTTCCACGTTGCCCCGTGTCACAGAATTCTGAAGATGCAGGAGATCTTGGTGGCTATCTAGTTCAACCTATGGATCATGCCCACAGGGATTCCAACCTAGACTTTCTCATTTCAAAACTAGTAGTGTATTTCTACTATATCAGTTGCCGCATAGAAAGTTTGAGTATTATTCACCTCCGGTTGGAAATCTATACCACCTACTTCAAATGGATGAAAGACTACTATACCTCTTTTTAGAAGTTAAAGAAAGAAAATTCCCTGAAATGCACTGAATAAGTTTTCTTGAGTATAATAAGGTTGAATTGGACAATAGTAACCATTCCATGGAGCATGCAACAATTTCTTAATGTTAGATATGGAATATTGAATTCTGTTAAATTTGAAAGAATAGACTGGAAGTCAGAGATTAGATCCGATAAACACCATCTATAAAATTAAATTAGTCTGTCTTTTGGAATCAGCTATAACTCTAGATGGAAAGTATGTAATAAAAAACAAAATCTTCTATTGCATTTAGTTTCCAAGTCTAGCCTTGAATTAAGGAACAACAAGCAATGATATAAAATTTCACTGATGGTACAAGAGATATTCACAACAGTATTTTGCAGAGAAAATACAATAAGAAGAACACAGAATGAAAAATACCAGGTACATTTTAAAAGTCATGTAAAAATCTTTGTTGTGTTCCAAGGCAGATGGTTGGAGGCCAAGAAGTATTGAACTGGTTCACCGGCATAGAATAATACTTAAGATTTCATACTTCATTTAATATTCATTAATAAATCAAATTTCCAAAAATTTGCTGTGTTGGAAAACGCAGTTGGTCATTAGCCTAATATGACCATAAGAACTCAAAAGAGGGAATAAGGGCAATAAATAGAGTAAAACTCCTCACTAAATTAATAATAAAGATAATGATAATAATAATAATAATAGTAATAATAACTTGAATTAATATACTTTCAAATTTGCAAAGCACTTTACATATGTCATCTTATCTCATGAAATAATCCTGTGAATTAGGTGTTATTATTATCCTCATTTTATAGATGAGAAAACTGAGGCAAAGAGACGTTAAATGACTTACCCCAGATCATACAGCCAATGCATGTCTGTGAAAGGATTTGAACTCAAATTTGAAGGGGCTGGTAGAATATAGAGTAGCCCCTGTCCCAATTCTCCTTTTAAGGTACTGCTGCTTCAGATTAAAGTCACAGCTCTGTTGCTTTGGGAGTACTCAAGTTTGGCCCCGATTGTAAACTTTGGGTTTTGTAACCAATATCTAACTTCCATCAAGATGTGGTGACTTGAACAATGCAGTTGCAAAATATCAAAAATGTTTTGTCTTTGTTATTGCACAGGTTGGTATTATAAGTCAGCTAGCATCTTAGTGGTGCCCACATGTTCTATGATATACCCCAGCTTAGAGAGGGAAAGATAATCTAGTTGATGATTCAATTATCATCAGGGGTGGTGCCAGGGCAGAACCAGTTCAAAAGATCATAGGGACCTTGGCGATAATCTTTTTATCTAGTCCAAACTTTTGTACATGTACAGATACAGGAAAGCAGGACTATGATTACTAATACACACCCAACATTTCCAATTTGGCAAACTGAAGCTCCAGGGTAATTTGCATGACCTTGATGTTATTCAGGTCAGAATGTATTCTAATATATTTGAACCTTTCTATCTCAGGTCTTCTGAGAGACAGTTCCAAATTTAGTGATTTTTTTTCTCCTCTACCATTCTGCCTACTTGACTCAAATTTGTGTCTTATTGATTAACTAAGATGTGACATTGCTAATAAGCCTGCCAGTAGTCTAAAGTCAGTGAACTAGGGCCTAAGTGAAGCTCAGGCCATATGTATCTTGTATGAGAGGAGTATCATTTCAGATGGGAATAAGTAGGAGGAGGAATAGCAGAAGGTCCTGAAGAAATACATTCTTAATTTTAATTTTTTTAAAAAATTTTTTTACCTATCTATTTATTTAGGCAATTGGGGTTAAGTGACTTGTCCAGGGTCACACAGCTAGTAAGTGTCAAGTGTTCGGTCTGAGGCCAGATTTGAACTCAGGTCCTCCCGACTTCAGGGCCAGTGCTCTATCCACTGTGCCACCTAGCTGCCCATATGAAGAAATACACTGACACATTTAGAAATGCAAGCTAGATCAAGAAAGCTTAAGAGCCACATAGCAATACCCTGAGATGAGGGGTTCATGCTGTGACCTGGTATTCTCTGAATATACCCAAATAAAATTACAATGGAAAGAGTTATGAGATAAAGAAACAGGGGACCTACATTAAGATCCCATTTTTGCCTTTTGCTACCTGTCTATCCTTGGTTAAGGAATTTAACCTCTTTAACCACACACAGTTCCCTCATTAGTAAAACAACAGAGTTGAACCAGATGACCTTCAAGGTCCCTTCTATTTCTAAATTTATGGTACGCATTTTTTTCGATTTTCTTTTTTTCCTTTTAAAATTTTTTTTCATGTAGGAAGCATTTTCCATCTCTCTCTACTCCTCCTCCCCACTGGGGGAAAAAAAGAAAAGAAAAGAGGAAAATGTAAGACCTACAACAATTAAGCATAGTCAAAGCAAAAAACACTGGCCACATGTCTAAAAATGTACACCTTACTCTGCATATTTTGGCAATTTTTTTTATCAAGATGTGGGCAGTATTATAAATCATCTGTCTTCTGTAATTGTGGTTGAGCATTATACTAATCAGAGTTCTTAAGATTTTCAATATTTTTCATCAGCTAAAAGTGGATTTAAGTGAAACCCACTCCCTCCACTGTCTTTTTATATAGACTTTTAATTGTGCCCCCCTAGTTAAATGAAATAATAATCCCCTTTCCATTCCTTCCATTTTCTTTCCTATTACTACCTTTTCTCTTCTTCCCTTTCCTTTTTCTTTTGAAGATAACCAAACGTTAATAAGTCACTCTCAAATTCTCCATCTTATTTGATTTCCTTATGATACCTACCGAGATGTCTCTAAAAGGATGCTTTATCATCCCTCTACAAAAGAATAAAATCACCTCATCTTTATAAAGTATTTTCTGATTGCTTTCTTGCATTCCTTTTATGTTTCTGTTTTAGTCTCATATTTGCATTTCAAAGTTTCTATTAAATTTCAGCCTATTCATCAAAAATGCTTGAAAGTCTTTTTTTTTTTTTTTTTTACTTTGTAGAATTATAATCAGTTTTGTTGGATAAATTATTCTTGGTTCTAAGCCTATATATTTTGGATTTTGGAATATCACATTACAGTCTTTCTGTTCCTTTATAGTGGTAGCTACTAAATCTTGTGTGATCCTATAGTTCCTCAGCACTTAAACTCACTCTTTCTGGCTACTTACAGTAAATATTTTCTTTAACTTGGATACTCTGGATTTTGACTATGATTTTCCTGGAGGTTTTCATTTTGTAGGTTTCTTTCAGGAGATGATTTGTAGATTTGTCCTATTGCATTATGGCCTGCGGTTCTAAGCAATCTTGATATTTTTCTTTCCTGATTTCTTGAAATAAGATATCTAGATTTTCTTCATTTTCAGGTAGTCCTATAATTCTTCAGTTATTTTTTATTGATCTGTTTTCCAGGCCATTAAAAATAAGAGAAACTTCCTATTTTCTTTCATTTTAAAAAACTTTTTGACTTTTAATATTTCTTGTTGTCTTTTAAAATTAGTAACCTCTATTAGTAATTCATCTTCCTGAGTTCAAATCTGGCCTCAGACACTAATTGTGTGACCCTGGGCAAGTCACTTAACCTGTTTGCCTCAGTTACTCACTTGTAAAATGAGCTGGAGAAGGAAATGGCAAATCATTCCAGTATCTTTGCCAAGAAAATCCCAAATGGCATCATGCAGAGTCAGACACAACTGAAAAACAACTGAACAACAACAATCGCCACTGTTTGGTCTATTCTAATATTCATGGATTTCTTGAACAAAATTTTGTACCTTTTGTGCCAATATATTAATTCTCATTCCAAGCCTTTCCTCAATAGCTTTTCTCTTTAATTTCCTTTTCAATTCTTTCTTTTATTACTCTCATTTTATTTTTTAAAACACCACTTAAAAAACTTTTTTTAATTGTTTATACCATTTTCCTCAGGAATTCTAATTAATCTTGTGAGCAAGCTGTGATTTTCTTTGATGCTTTACCTATAGGTGTTTTGGAGTTATTCTTCTCTTCTGGATTTGTGTCTTATTCCTGGATTCATAATAGCTTTTTATGGCTTTTTTTTTGTTTGTTTAGTTATTGTTCCCGTGATATACTCTGGGAAATTTGGCATTGCTAAACCATCTGGGAGCTATTTCTGGGATACCTCATCCCCCTTGTATTGCTTTCCTGGGCAATGACCTGGTATGAGATTGTTCTCTTTGTGGCAAGAACTAGGGTACTTACTCCTTGATCTATGTCCTGAGTTACTGGGGTTGGGGTGGGGTGTCATGGGAAGAGAAGAATGGCACTGAGTTCATGTTCAATTCTGGGCATTTTGTGCTCCTAACCTCATTCTAACTTTTCACTGTTAGTGTTATTCCTGCCCTGGTCATTTACCTGTAGATCAAATTTGAGATCTTTGGCTTGAAAGATAACTCATTCTGGTTTCTCCTTCAGTGTCCTGATCACTCCTCCATCTGACATTCTTAGATCATTGTTGAAGTAATTGATGTGGGGAACTGGACTGTTCTGCTTTTTCCCACTCTGATATCTTGGCTAATCTCTGTTCTTATAAAGTTCTTGGTGTAGATGATAGAGGAAACAAATGTAGAAGGAAGATACGCAGTATGACTAGATAACCATTTATGTGAAAAAAATAAAAGCTGGCAAATTTCATGAGCTGCAAGCTCAAGAAGAGCTGTTCTTATAATTCCCAATCATATCTTAGAAGAATTAATAAGAATATAATGTCCAGATCAAGGTAGGTAGGGATGGCTATAATAGTTTCACTCTACTCTTTACTGATCAGAATAGCCCTTAGATAAAATCATGTTCATTTCTGGGCAACACATTTTAGAAGAGACACTAACAATGACTGAATAAATTAAAATATATATCAAAGACCTACTATGTGTAGGACACTACAGAAAGCTCTAGGGATACATAGACTTAATTAAAATGATCCTTACACTTAAGGGGCTCATACATTGACATTCTAATGAGGGTGTCAACACATATAAGGGGGTTGTGATCTGCAAAGGAAATGGTGATTTATCAAGAAACATCAATTTTTAATGACTCCACAAGGCAGTCAGTCTTCATTAGTTTTTTTAAAACAGTTTTGATTGTATTGATTTGATTAATCTTCCTAGTTAAGGGGTAGAAAGAAAGACCAGGATTGGTTCCGAGAGAGTGATGGCACATAGAGTAACAGGGTTGATGGCAAGATGCCTGCCAGGTTTCCTGGTGGTAGCTAAATGGGTCAGTCAGGAATGTGTCTAGAATAGGGCAACTGAGATGACAGAGGCACTAGAAATCATGTTATAGGTAGGTTGAAGGGTTAAAGATGGAAGACAAGGCATAGAGGGACCTGATAATAATATCTTCAAATAAGGCAATTACGGGGAAGAAGGAATGGACCTAATCTATAAAGGTCAAGAGGACAGAATTAGGAACAATGCAAGAAAGGAAAGAAATAAATGAGCGTTTCTTAAGTACCTATTACATGTCACCTGGAGAAGAAAATGACAAACCATTCCAGTATCTTTGCCAAGAAAACCCCGTGGAAAAAAAAGTCCATAGGGTCACAAAGAGCTAGACACTAGTAAATGACACAATAACAACAACAACAAAGTGTCCAGGATTGTACCAAGCTTTTTACAAATATTATATCATGTGATCCTTACAACAACTCCCGGAAGTAGATGCTATTTTTCTCACCACCTTTTTTTTAGTTGAGGAAACTGAGGCAAACAGAGGTGATGTGACTTGCCCAGGGTTACATAGCTAGTAAATGTTTGAAGCTAGGTTTAGATTCAGGTTTTCTTGACTCCAGACCCAGCACTCCATCCACTGTGCCATCTAGCTGCATGGACATTATAGAGCCATATTTTCCAATATAAGGAAGAACTTTCTATCAATTAAAAGCCTATAAACAGAATTAAGCTACATTATGACTAAATAATAATAATATTAATAACTAGCATTTATTACAATTCAATTCACTAAACATTTATTTATCACCTACTATGTGCCAGGCACTGAGCTAAGCTCTAGGGATACAAAAAGAGGCAAAAAATAGTCCCTGCCTTCAAAGAGCTTACAATCTAATGAGGGAGACAACATGGAAAGAAATATATATATATATATATATATATATATATGATATATATCAAGCTATATGCAGGATAAATAGGAAATAATTTAAAGAAAGAAAGCACTGGAATTAAGAAGGGTTAGAAAAGGTAGGATTTTATTTGGGCCTTAAAAGAAGACAGAGAGGTCAGCAGTTAGAGCAGAAGAGGAAAAACATTCCAGACACGGAGGATAGCCAGAGAAACTGTCAGGAACCAAGAGATGGAATGTCTTGTTCATGGAAGAGGCAGGAGGCCACTGGAGAGTCACTGGATTGAAGAATACATGTTGGGGAGTGAGGTGGAAGAAGACTGGAAACATAGAAGGTGGCTAGGGTTTTGAATGCCAAACATAGCAATTTGTATTTGCTCCATTTATGAAACTAGTCCTTTAAGATTTGCCAAATGCTGTATATCTGTTATCTTATTTGATCTTCACCATAACCCTATATGATATTGTTATTTTCCCCATTTTATGTTGTTGTTGTTGTTCAGTCATGTCCAATTATTTGTGACCCCATCTTTGCAAAATTACTGAAGTGGTTTGCCATTTCCTTCTCTAGCTCATTTTACGGATGAGAAAACTGAGGCAAACAGGGTTAAGTGACTTGCCCAGGGTCACACAGTTATTAAGTGTCTGAGGCCAGATTTGAACTTAGGTCTTCCTGGCTTCAGACCCAGCACTCAATCTACTCTGCTACCTAGATGTCCATTCCTTATTTTATAGATGAGGCAACTGAGGCTAATAGAGGTTAAGTGACTTGTCCAGTGTCACACGGCTAGTATGCAAGTGTCTGAAGTGAAGTCTCCCTGACTCCACCTCCAGCACCATCCCTGCAGTTTTTCAAGTAGATGCCAACAATAATTTGTCATGCGTATTGTAGAGAAGATATCTTTATCAAGCTGGATATAGATTAGATGACCTACATACAAGGTCCTTTCTGGCTTTGGGATTCCTGAAGTCAATGAGTTTCTTCCAATTCTAAGATTTCAGTACCTTAATACAACACCACTTCACAAATGGTGTTGTCCTGTACCCTTAATGAGACACATGAGAGGTAGACCATGGGACTGGGAATGAGGAAGACCTAGGTTTAAGTCCTATTTTTGATATTTATTAGATGTAGAAGCCTGATCAAGATACTTTTACTTTTTAGAACCTCAACTTCCCTACCTGTAAAATGGAGATAATAACATCTGTACTACTTACCTCACAGGATCTTGGTCAGCTTCAAAGGAAGTATGTGAAGCCTGTTCAAATCACAAACTACTATAAAATGACTTCTGTTTCTTTTATTATTATTATTTTTTTCCATTTTGAAGCAGCCTCACAAAAGAAATTGATATATGAAAATTTGACCTAAAGGTATCATTATGTACATTTCCACTCTAAAGGCTTTCACTTGGATCCCATCTTCTCCATGAATTGCTTCTAACTGTGATTTTTCCACAATGGGATCTCTACTTCTCTTAGATAACTATATAGTACAAATAGAGATAGAAATCAAGATCAAGATAGACATGGAAAGATATATAGACATATATGTGTGGATGTGTCTATGTATATATACATACTTAATGGATACATACACACAGATACACACTGTACACATGCCTCTTTCGGACAACTATATGTACAGATATATACATAAATACATGTACATATGTGTGTATATGTGCATATGTACATATATACACATTATACATATAGACTGTTCATTTTATTTAGCAATTATGCACTGCTTTTTGTCCCCTCTCTTTTATCTCTAATTATTATTAAATTTTGATATTATTAAATGCACAAATGTGAATGTATTATTTTCCCAACTAGATTGCAAGCCCTTTATAATTCACAAGGTCTTATCCATTGTGTTTCCCAGAGTGCCTTATACAATACTCTCAGCACAATAGGTACTTTAACAACATTCAGCAGGGAATATTAGGGCTTTGCCTTTCACCTTTACCTGTTGTCTTCTTCTGCAGCTTGCCAATGTCACTGTGCATGAGAACAAAGTAGTTGTTTCCTTGGCAAAATGGCAAAATAACTTGATAATTTATTCTCTTCTCTTTGTGACATCAGAAATCTCAGTCTCTTTTAACCAAAGCAGTAGCAAACTTCTTTTCTAAAAGTTGATAAATGCTTCAGTTAAAAAAAAAGCATAATAAATCAGATGAGCAAGATTGTAAGTAGATTTTTTTAAAAGGGGGGGATAGATCTATTCCAAAGCTTGTGTCAAGGTTTACCCTGTAGTGAATTAGTGAAACTTTACATGTGAATTATAAACCAATAAATGTAAAATTTTATCTTGAAACACTGACAGACCCCTAATTATGAGCTAGATTTAATAAAAATTACATCCGGAAGACAGATGGGGTTTTTATTGAATCTGGTTCTCCCACAGTGCTAAAACGTAAAAGTAAAATCACATATACTTTGGATAGGGCTGGGCATTTCTATTTGGGAGAACAAGTACTTGCCAGTTCCAAAGATAAACAGTTCTTTTTGACTTCAGGTCTGCAAATTTCTATTTGTTAGCTAATTTATAGTTGCAGGTCACTTGAGTAGAAAGCGTTTAACATGAAATCCTAACGTCTGAATTATATAGCATGCTCAATTCTATTGTGCTATTCACTCTTAGTATTCTTTGAAGCATCTTGAACACATGAGAAAAAAAATTCTACGTGTGAAATCTAAGCACGATCATTGATAAAGTATCTCTTTTACAGCATCAGTTTACCATATTTCCAAACCAGAAAAGAGCTGGTACAGTAAATCAGTACAAATACTCATTTGGAGGACCCAGAACATGAAATGAGAGGTGGATTCGTTGGAAATAGAAAACTTGCACTTTGAAATCGTTTCAGCCAGCCACACTTAGAGGTCTTTAAAATAGTATTCGGTCTTTGAACAGTTTCAAACAGAAAAGTCAGCAACGGGTAAGAATAGGTGCAGATAATATCACACTTAATGCCCCAAATTCTGACGATGTTATTCTGAGACCCTCACGTTGACAACAGCCCAATTTGAGTTTCTCAGAATGCTGCAAAACCTAACTTTTTGTCCTATTGGGCAAATATAACACTTTCATACTGTCTTGCCCAAACCCAGGAAATCAACAAGCTGGTGAGGTCATCTGTCATTGTCTGTGTCTCTTATACTGCATTATTTGGGGGAAATGTAATATTTGAATGGCTTTCAAAAGCCTAGAATTTATGCTTCCAAAGGTGTAAATGTGTATTTTTTTCAGCAGAGAGATGCACTTCTTAGCATTTTACATTTCAGAATTGATGCAGCAAAAATAAATCTGGAGCAATGATCCTGGGGAGAATGGGGCTGCTTTTTTTCTGTCTGAGAAACCGCTATGACCCAGGCACATTCTTGGCTTTTCTTTGTTGCTATTGGTGATATTATTTTCCCTATTCCTTTAGTGATTGAGCCTAAAAAAAAAAAATCCCCTGCTTAACATGCCTTTAGCTCCACCTTCTTCCTTCTAATAGCCAGACCAGTTCTGTCATCAGCATCATATTAGACATTTAGCCTTTCCTTTCTTTCCCCTTTACTACCCTTCTATCAAAACCCCAAGGAGTTAAAATTATTTTTCCTTCTTTCCACAGGCTCATTTTTTGGTAATTCCCCAGCTCCTTACTTTTTCTGATAAACCATTTAAATTAAAATGATGGACTGTATTAGAAGTGATTATTTAAATTGCTTTAGTTTCATGAAATTACAGAAGACAAAGCGAATCTTCATTCTACCCTCTCTCATCTTTGCAGCTGAGAGCCTCCCGACTCTGGGCTACCAACCAGTCTGACCAGTGTCCACTAGATGACAGTGTTGTATAAGGACAGTCTTGTGGGGCCCTGCCTCTGACAATAACTAATTTATCTTAGAAGCATATATATGTATATAATTAGATATTGTCAATGTCTCCCTTTTTAGATGAAACAAGCTTAGCATTTCTAATTGTACATATCTGGTAACCTCAACTTCCTATAGTTTAAGGTAAAGTTACTCTCCTAGGTTAAAATATGAGGGGGGAAAGTTATTTATATCTATTTCATAATACTCATGTTTTATTCTTTTTACAATAGATGTGCTCTTCAAAATGTGTGCATTTCATAGATCAAAATGGATCTGATTACAAATTTTAGATTATACTTTAAATTGAAGTAATAATGCTCATACTGGCAATGTTTGTTTTCCAGGATCATTTTTATTGCGCTAGTTTTGTCCAAAAATAGCTCTTCTCTCTCTTCTTACCTCCTTCCTTCCCTCTGTGTTTCTTTCCTCTCCCCCTTGATTCTGATTTAAGAGCCACAGAAATGTAGTACCAAAGGGAAAAAAAGCAAAAGAAAAAAAGAATAATCAATTTTGTTTAAGAGGCTAACAATAGCTTCTACACAAAATTCTTGTTTGACTAAGAAACTTCAGCCTTCTAAAAAGCATAAGAGGTCTGACACATATATAATGCACCTGCACTGAGAGAACCAATTGAGGGAAATCAGACTCCCTGAAATTGTATATATTTTCCAGATGAAGAAATTGAAATGTAAAATCCAGCATTTGGGGATATTACATAGATTTGTAAGGGTATATAGAAAACTAGGTCCTCTCCCACACATTCATTTTTCTATTGAAGCTCCATATTTCCGTCCTATTAAGCCTTCTCCTTTTGGTCACAATTTGGAGGTTAATGCGACCTGGTTAACTAATGTCCAGTTCATTTGTGATTCCTGTTTACCTGGTTATCTAGGAGGAGGGATGAGTTCTACCATGGAAATTACTCTGACAAATTGAGAGAGGCGATGGAAGTGTTTGGTGGCATGTGACATGTCTCACAGAGAAGTGACAGACATGTCACAGTGCTTTTTTTTCTTCCCTCCAAGCCAGAAAAGCCATAGCCAGGAAGACAGTTTTTTAGCATTCCTACCACTTTGTTAAGAAACAGGCCACATACTGTGTCACACAGTAACCCAAATGAAATAGGTTATACATTATATCCCTGAGATTTTTATTAAGGTTAGAATTTGTAGTAACCAGATTTGCAAAAGGAAGCTATCATTAGTGGTGGAACTTATTATGATTAACCAAACTTCCATCATTGTGGTTAACTCACCATGAAGGAACGCCTTCTACCAATGAGGATCTGCAACATTTCGAACTCTTAGCGTTGCCTGAGGTTAAGCGATTTGCCTAGCATCACCCAACCAATATATGTCAGAGGTGGTACTGGAAACCAGGTGGTCTGGACTCCAGGGCCAGCTCATTCCATCTCACCTGACCTCACCTCATTGTCTCTGTATTTGATTATTACTATTGTCATCGACATTATTATTGTTGTTTATTATTACTATTCCCAGATTAGATCTTATCTAGTCTAAATTCACATAAAGGAAATAGTTCTGGGACAAAGCTACTATTATCTTTTATATTTTATGTTCTTTTGGCTATTGCAGAAATGGATAAAATTAACTGCTTTCTGTAGTTGTATAAAAGTATGAGGGTGTAACCTTATCATTGTATGTTCACTAAAAGTGACCTTGGCATAATTCCAGCAACAAAAGAATAGAAGAGTAATATGCGTGTCATTCTATCCCCAAATAATTTTGATTTCTTCTGCTAAATTTCTATATTTTGTTCCATTCTGCTCAGAAACTATGGATATATATCTACAAAAATACTGTTTTAATGGAAAAATGTTACATCTAGGGCTTTATTGTCTGTCCACACATGAAAGAGAGCAAAATTCTGATATATAATTCTAGCCATCAGGTGGTATCTTGTTAGGTATTTGGTAGGTGCTAAATTTTTTTTTTTTTTTAGTGAGGCAATCAGGGTTAAGTGACTTGCCCAGGGTCACACAGCTAGTAAGTGTCAAGTATCTGAGGCCAAATTTGAACTCAGGTCCTCCTGACTCCAAGGCCAGAGTTCTAGCCACTGCATGACCTAGTGGCCCCTGTTCTAAATTATTTCTACCTGGAGTGACTTGATGCAGTTTCCACCATTCCCTTGCATAAACTGCACTTACCATTAGGTCAAGGTTCTTTAAAAAAAGCCTTCTCTAATTTTTACTAATGATAACCTGGCCCTGAATTGCCATCACAAACCCTGATTCCATAAACAAATTGGCATGACAACCATTTGTTCAACTCTGCTTTGTCAGTGGATTCTTGGCTGAGTTCATGTGGATTTTGCCTGTGGAGGGCCTTTTGATTCCACCCTTGGAACTTTGCATTTTTTTCCATCTGGAGTTAAACTCTTTCAGGTACATTTAACAAATCCAATGACATTTACCTGTTATCAGACTTTATTATTGTTTGATGATGTGGTCTGCTTATTCCAAAATTATCTGTATCAGTTAATGACCTGTTTATCATGTGCTCTGAGAATGTCTATCAATACTCTTTCTTCTTATTTGTCCAGGGACAGTTGAGCTTTCTAAAATTACCTTACTCTGATGCACTCTGTGTTTCATTAGCAACTTATGGGTTTTTGGGGGATACCTGCCAATTATATTATGGTCTATTTTACAGTTCTGAAACTATAGAGTTTTGAAACTATACAACTATACAGTTTTAAAAGTACACATTAAAATGACTAGTATTACATAGGTGTTAATTACTTTAAACCCATCATTACTATACAGTTTTGATTTCAATATATCAGTTAATTTTCTTGAAATATTCAGTCACAACAATTTCCTTAAAATTTTCTGACACTTTTTGAAACTTGCATGGAGGGATCCAAAGTCTTTGTAAGTATTGCCTTCCCATTGGTCAGGATTCAAGCTCAAAGCCCCTAGCCCGCCTCTTTTCTTGGCATATGTTATAATTTTAAACTCATCTAGTTTTGATGATTTTTTTATATTGTTGGGAAAAGATTATACAAAAGAGGGGTTAATTTTAGTGGGGATGGGACTTAGGATGATGATGTCCCAAAAATTAAAAAGAGAAGAGTTTTAATGGAATATCTCAAAATACTTTGAAAGCTGCAATACAAGGACAGATGATGAAATTTGCTATCTGTTATGGAGAGGTGATGGATTTAGCATACAGAATGATGTGTGTGTGTGTGGGGGGGTGGGTGTACAGTCATCAAGAGAATTTGTTTTGATTGTGCATGGTTTTTTTTTTCAAGAAAAAAATTTCTAATGGGGTGGGAGGGAGAGAAACTAGATTTCTGTTCATTTTTAAAAATAGAGATGTGAGAAGTGCTTTAGATACAAAATGTTGCATGCACTTTCATATGAAGTCACAGTATTATTAATTTTATTTAATTTCTATATTCTTGCAAGAGATCTCTAATAAAGTGGAGGTAATCTGTAAGTATTTGTAATATTAAAAAAACATCAAAAAGTTGTTTTTTTTTGTAGTGCAGAAGGGAGCAGAAGGAAATTCAGACATGGAAATAGACAAGCAGGGAAGGGTTGGTACTATTGTGTTAAATTTAATCTGTACTTTTAATAACCAGTTATATGCAACAAAGATCAGTTTTATATACAATTCTCATTTTCATGTCTTTTGTGTAGGGAAATGTTTGTGTTTGTTAAACTTTGTCAAGATCATTGTAAAAAAAGGGAAAAAAAATCCCACAAGATGAAGAAACCATTTGATACATTATTTTTTGGTGGAATCACATAGCTTGATATCATTCATGTACATCAAATGATTAATGTTATGTTTTGGTTCAACTCCCCCTTTAATCTGAAAGCCATATTTAATTCCATTTAGAAGAGATGATAATGGATTTGAGACTAGACAGAGCCAGAATGGGTTTGACAAATCTCCCTGAAAATGCCATGCTTTATGTCAATTGTTCTTGAAATTATTATGTTGGTGGCATGTTTTAAACAGATAATAGTTTTGTTTGTACACATCAGACCCTAGAATTCTCCATATACTTTGGTCTATTTTATTTATATACAATTAGCCATAAGTGGAAAACTTAGTCAAAGGCAGTGTGAGAATCAGTAAGGCCACAATAAATCCATAGAACTTTTAGGTAGCTTGTTCAATAATTACTTTATTAATAATAAACTGCTTTGAATACTTCTAGGACTTTTGAACATATTTTTGCTCCTCAACTAACATATTGTTTTCTTACAAGTTTATGCTCCCTGCCCTTTTTTTTTAGTGATACAAGTTGTGATTGCTTCATGTAAAATATATAAACATATATTTGTCCTATATGTGGATGGATTCTGGTGTTCTTATCGTTTGGTACTTGATATGGAATTACTTCTGTTAAGAAAGGTGAGATCAGGCTTGTGGCTGAGAGGAAACTGGGAAAACGCTTTGCTGCTATTCCATGCAGGGCTGGGAAGTGTTTGATCCAATAACCACGGATCTTATCTGGCCCAGCTTCTTTCCAGTTTACAAAGAAGAGTGTCCTTCACTGCCACGGACATAACTGTTCTATTGTTCGTTGTATCAACAAGAATACACTCATTCTGTTTCTTATTTTAGCTAACTTGCATTTTTATTATGTTGGCCTTACAAATATACAGATATATGGATAACGAAAAATTCTCCACATCTTTTTCCTTTGGGGTTCACACTTTTTTCTCATTTCATTGCTCCTTGAGACTGGGTAGTAAACTTGTTGATTGATGATTTTTTTTTTTTAATCAAGCAGCTAGGTTGCACAATGCATAGAGTGCCAGGCTTGGAGTTGAAGACCTGAGATCAAATCTGGTCTTAGACACTTACTAGCTTTGTGACACTGGACAAGTCACTTAACCACTTTCTGCCTCAGTTTCCCTATCTGTAAAAATGGGTATAATAGAACCTATTTCCCAGGGTTCTTGGGAGGATCAAATAAGGTAATAATTGTGGAGCCCTTAGCACAGTGCCAGGCACAGAGTAGGTGCTATATAAATACCGGCTATTATTATTGTTTTGGCTCTTTGTCCTGTTGATGGCTTGTATAATTTTAAATTCCTGACATTTCCTTTCAATTCTTGATTAAGGAAATCTAGAATTTTAGTTATGCTTTTGCTTTTTGAATGCTTTCTTTTGTGTTGCCTTTAACTGGGTGATACGACATTCACATTTTGTGTGTGTATGTGAGGCAAATGCAGTTAAGTGACTTGCCCAGAGTCACTCAACTAGTGAGTGTTATGTGTCTGAGGCTGGATTTGGACTCAGGTCCTCTTGACTCCAGGGCTGGTGCTCTAGCCACTGTGCCACCTATCTGCCCCAGACATTCACATTTTCTACTGCACATGTGAGCTAATTTTCTACTTCTTTCCCACAGACTTCCAATAGTTTTTCAAGTCACTTCTGAAATGGTTTTGTCGCTTGTGCTTTTGTCTATTACTTAGTAACTTTTTCCCCTAGGGCTTTTCCTGTAGCAATGGCTATCTCGTATACTGCTACGTCCTGAAATGTTTTCGTGCTTTCATAAGATATTGTGGGACAGTGCATTCATTTTTACTGGTTATTGTAAAATCTAGCTTTTCAAAAAGAAAGAAGGAAATAAGCATTTAATAAGTGCTTACTATATGCCAGGCATTGTACTAATCTTTTAAAATAAGCATTATCTTATTTAATCCTCACAAAAACCCTCCATGGTGGGTGCTATTATTATCCCGACTTTAGATTTGAGGAAACTAAAAGAGCAGTGGTTAAATGATTTGCCCAGAGTCACACAGCTGGTAAGCGTCTGAACAGATTTAAACCTAGTTCTTCCTAACTCTAGGACCAGTGCTCTATCCACTGCTGTGGATATGATAGCCAGGTTGTCCTCAATTCCAGTGTAGATCCTTGCTAAGATTGAAAATCCTGGATAATTCTTGGCCAAGACAGAGATTCTAAGGATCTGTCTCATCAACAGTTCTTAGAGCTGGGAGAGCCCATGGAATTAATCTAGATTGTGCTTTGTTATAGAGGAACTCCATGACAAATTGGTGTTTATTTTTGTTTTTGTTTTTTTCTTTTTGGTGAGGTTATCAAAGTTAAGTGACTTGCCCAGGGTCACACAGCTAGTAAATATCAAGTGTCTGAGTCTGGATTTGAACTCAAGTCCTCCTGACTCCAAGGCCAGAGCTCTATCCACTGTGCCACCTAGCTGCCCCAGGGTAAATTTCTATCTCATACAATACATTAAATTTTTCACAATTTTAATTGTTAAAAAGTTTTTTCTTTTAACCAAAAGTCTGCCATTTTGCAACTTCAATCCTTTCCTTCCAGTTTTGCCTTCTGGGGCCAAGGAGAACGTATATAGATCTTCCATTTGACACCCTTCAAATACGTGAAGGGCTGAGATAGAATATGCTAGCATACCCTCTTTAAGTCTCCTCTTTTCTAGACTAAGCATCTCTAGTACTTTCCATTTTCAAGTACATTCTGATATGGCATGGATTTCATTGCCTTTCCCATCTTAGTTACCCTCCTGTTTATGTGTTCATATTTATCAATGCCCTTCTTTAAAATGGGACTGGAGTCAGGAAGATCAGTTCAAATCTGGCCTCAGACATTTACTGGTTGTGTGAGCCTGGGCAAATCAATTTACCCCTTTCTGCCTCAATTTCCTCATCTGTAATATAGGTGATAATGATAACACCTACCTCTCAGTGTTGTATCAAATGAAATAATATTTGTAAAGTGCTTAGCATAGTGTCTGACACAAAGAAGGTGTTTAATAAATGCTTATTTCTTTCTTTCCTTACTTTCCTTTCCTCCTTCTCTCCAACCTCCCTCCCTCCCTCCTTCCCTGCCTCCCTCCCTTCTTTCCTCCCTCCCTCCCTTCCTTCCTTCCTTCCTTCCTTCCTTCCTTCCTTCCTTCCTTTCCTTCCTTCTTTCCTTCCTTCCTTCCTTCATTCTATACGAAGGCTTTCCTGATTCCCCCCAGCTGCCACTGCCACCCTCTCAAAATATGCTTATATTTGGTTCTTTATATAATTTATAGGTACTTACATATGTGCATATTGTCTGTTTAAACCAAATATAACTTCCTTGAGACAGGGTTCATTTTTTCTCTATGTATCACTGGCTTCTAGAACATAGTAGGTGCTTAATAAATGATTTTTGATTAAATGATTGATTATGATTCTTATATAACACAAATAGCCTTAGCTATAGAAGGAAATTTATGTTAGACACCAGGGGAAAATCTCTGCCTAAAGTGACATGAGGTCCCCGAATAGCTATCATTGAGAGACAGGATAGAACTTCCTTTCTTATATTTTAAAGAATAAGATTTTAAAAATATTATCTAAAGGTAGTGAAATGGATTTCTCAATATATTTATATCTCAATGCATAGAATACATCTTTTAAAAATAAATATAATTCGCCCTTTAGAACCAAAAAAATCCAAAAGCTTTCACGCGCACACACACACACACACACACACACGCATGCATGCACACACTCGTGTACCTAGACACATACATATTGCTTTTCTTTAGCAATAGGATCATTTTAGTCTTACAAAAGAAACACTTAGACAATTCTCCATGATATTGGCAGAATAAGACATATGGGACTATATATTGATTTCACAAACATCATACGCTGGTCAAGCTCACTCATGAGAGGCTGATTCTCAGCAACATAGTTATAGTAGTCTGTTGTCTATAAGACCTATGGGACCAGATTTAGCAGCATGAGCAACATGATACATGCATGGAGTTTTTCCACCTCCTCTGCATTTGACTTACAGACATCTGCTAGGGTGTGTCTTGGAGCACTGGGGCATGGTTCTAGACTGCTATGAGGCCACAGCTACAGCAAGGTGATCTTGGTGGATGAGAGGAAGAAGAGAGGAGGCTCATTTCAAGAAAAGGCAAAATACAACCTGTGAAGAAAGCAGCAAAACCATGAACAACTCCCACGCAATGAACCATGGCTAAAACCACTGACCAGGCACTGACTATTACTAGTTATTTTCTAGATCACTTATCTTATACCTCTGCATATCCTGTGTGGAAGGGAGAGGCTGAGACTGATGAATAAGAGACTATCTTTATCTCCAAAAGATTAATTTCAAATTAACTATTTCCCAGTTGTCATAGGTCAAATAAATTGTTTAGAGGAAGTCTGCCATTGTAGATAGAGTACTGGATTTGAAATTGGTAAACCATGGGCATAAATTCTACCTTTAACACTTACTAGCCATGTGGCCAAAGATAAGTCATTTAACCTCTTTAAGCCTCAGTTTTCTCATCTGTAAAATGGGAAAAAGTAATACTTATAGCACTTTGCTCAGAGGATTGTTTTGATCCTGAACTGAGATAATGAACTTTGAAAATTGGAGACCACTTTGTGAATGCCAGTTGCTATCATTGGTTCAATATAACTCAATTCAAATCAATACAACAAACTTTCATTAAACACCTATTATGTGCAGCCACTGTGCTGGGGTTACAAAAACAAAAATGAAATAGAACTTCCTTTCTTATATTTTAAAGAATAAGATTTTAAAAATATTATCTGAAGGTAGTGAAATGGATATCTCAATATATTTATATCTCAATGCATAGAATACATCTTTTAAAAATACATATAATTCACCCTTTAGAACCAAAAAAATCCAAAAGCTTACACGCGCATGTACACACACACACACACATGCACGCAGAATAGAGAATATTTAATAACATAAATTATACTATATATACACATTATATACATACAAAAAGTAATTTTCAGCAAAAGAATACATTTTTAATATGAAGGGCAAATTGTTAATAATAGAATGAGACTTCCATAAAACACAACAGGATTGTAGTAAATGGGATAGGGACATGTTTGCTATGGGTTGACATGACTGGGTATCAGGGCACAGGGATTATGAATGTAGCCACAGTTAACTAGATTAACACAGCTTTCACGGAGTTTTTTTTAGTATATTGCTATCCCACAATGGAGCTGAGACTTTTGTAAATAGTGATTTACCCAACACTAAAGTGATTAGGTTGAGGTTAGAAGACCATATAGGTGGCACAGTGGGTAGAACATTGGGCCTAGTGTCAGGCAAGACCTGAGATCAAATCTGGCTTCAGATACTTACTAGCTATGTGATCCTAGGCAAGTCACTTAGCCTTTTGACTCAGTTTCCTCATCTGTAAAATGGGGATAATAATAGCCACCACCTCCCAGGGTTGTTGTGAGATTCAAATGAGATGATAATCATAATGTGCTTTGCATAGTACCTGGCATCTACTATATCTACTATATACAGGTTAGCTATTATTATCTGTTAAGAATATAATAGTAGGGATTCCTACATGAAGGAATAATCAGCAGTGTTGAATATTGAGCCCAGTAGAATATATACTTTCTAAAGGCAGGGACCATTTAATAAAATTTTGTTGAATGAATGAATGGCTTCAAAGGTCAGACCTAAGATTCTCTGGGAAAATAGAGAGTACCTTAAGTAGACTAAAAAGGTCTCCAAACACAATTACTATGATCATTATGACCATCAGTACTACACCATTAGGAATTTTTTTTGGTTGATTTAGGCCTATATTTTATTGGCAATAGCAGCAGCTGATGCCACATTTATCTTTGGGAGATGGTGGGGGAATTGGCCAAGAGCACATACTTTCTCTATTATTATACTTCTTTTCCTTTGCTAATTGCATAACACCCTCTCTGCTTGATATTACTTTTACTTCAATTTTTCAAGGATCTGTGATTTTGATAGCCTGGATGCTATCCTCCTCCACAATTCTCCCCCCTTCCCTGACACAGCCCACAACTTCCTATGACTTTATTAGACACACCTCAGGAGTTTTGGTGGCTGAAAGATTGATCATTCTGCCCCCAAACAACAGATAAGGCTGGCTATCACACAGGAAGAAAATTGCTACCTTACCAATATTTAAAGGTTCTTCCAACTGGCTGCTTGTTATTTAGACAGGAAACTACAAACCTTACTATGTGTGCCTAGGGGACTTTCTAATGCTCATCCGTAGTGGCCAGAGCAATGGAACAGAGCCAGATATGCCTTTGAAAAAGGGATTGAATTAAACATTTAGCAAACCCTGAAGAAAAAGGTGACACCAACAGGAATTCTGATTGCTCCTGGGGGAGGCCATTTGTACATCTTTAGGTCATATGCTCAATACTCAGTGGAACTTTCTAGCTGATACAGCCATTAGTTTAACACTAATACACTGAGGACATGCAATTCTGTCATTATGGGAATGTCCTCCACCGACACAGATGGCAACCCCTCTATAATGTACTAGCTTAGAGAGTTGCCTCTCCAAGTTCAGCATGCTACCCACCTTTCTGTATTTAGCTGAATATGATGCTAAAATGTAAGAGGCTTATCCCTAAATCAAATGCTAAATGTTAGAATTTATGACTGCTGGGATAAAATTCCCATGTACTCCTGATGGTCACATCTTGAGGACAAAAATGCAGCATCAGAGTAAATTGATTTTCACAAGTGCAACAGAATCTACTTCACACAGTGAGAAATTATTTATTTATTATGCAAATCATGCTGGAATCATTCGTTATATCATCTGTTGTTTCTGATGGTTATAAATGACATTCCTGGAGAGTTGATTGTGAGGAAATTTCATCCATTAGTGTATGAGGAAAAAGAGCATGATTTAATGGATAGGACATGGAGTGAAGGGAAAAAGAGAAAGAGATCCAATTTCCAGCTCTGGGTTCTAGCTCACTTTTCATTCTCCTGGAACCAAAACATGGGAACTACTTGGAGACACACAGAAAATTCTATTGATCTCCCAGTGACTGATTCACTGTATGACCTTGGGTAAGTCATTTAGCCTTTTCCTGCCTGGGCTCCATTTAAAAAGAAAACGAAAATGAGATTGTAAATAGCTGGTATATACTTAACGAACTCACCACAAGGATGCTGGGAAGATTAGTGAGTGACACCTGGCATTATCCTGAAAGCTTCTTTGAAAAAAGGCACTAGATAAGAACAAAACACAATCCATTGTATTTCAGGCTCAGATACTCACCAGACAATGCTCTGAGATAGTCCAGAGACAAATACCTAAAGCCCTAAGTGGATTGTGTCAGTTCCAATTTACTATTTTGCCAGAACAAAAACTGTACCATTAAAGTCAAATAGAAAAATAAACAGCTGGGTTATTAGTTACCAAACATGCAGGAGAAACAGTTAAGGGGGAGGACCAGTAAAAAGTGAGTGGGTATCTGAGTCATATTTAAAAAGAAAGTTTGAATGGGTTAAATTAAAACAGTTAGCTCAGAAGAAGTCCTCAAAAGACAGATTTTAACAATGAAAGATGATGGGAGAGAATGTGATTGGACAGAATCATCTGAGATGTGACAAGCAAGATGATCTTAGGACCTTTGAGCGTCTATATGAGTTGTCCATAACTACATAGATCATAGGTGTCAGAGGCAGGATTCGCCACGTTCATTTCTCTTTCTGTTGTAGTACACTGCCTTTTCTACTTTCTTTTAAATTTTTTTTTTGTTTTCAACATTTACTTTCACAAGATTTTGAGTTCCAAATTTTCACCCCATCTTGCCCCTCCCCCACCCCAAGATGGCATGCATTCTAAATATCCCTTCCCCTAGTCTGCCTTCCCTTCTATCTCTCCCCCTCTTCTCCTATCCCCTTCCCCTTCAATTTTCCTGTAGGGCAGGATGGATTTTTGTACCCCATTTCCCGTATTTCTTATTTCCCAGCTGCATGTGAAAACATTTTTTTTAAACATGTGTTTTTAAAACTTTGGGTTCCAAATTTTCTCCTTTCCTCCCTCCCCACCCACCCTCATTGATAAGGCAAGCAACTAAATATAGGTTATATATGTGCAGTTATGCAAAACACTTCCATAGTAGAATGCTGTGAAAAACTAACTCTATTTCCTTTGATCCTATACCACCCATCCATTTATTCTATTCTTTCTTTTGACCCTGATCCTCTTCAGAAGTATTTACTTCTGATTATTCCCTTTCCCAATCTGCCCTCCTCTCTATCATTCCCCTACTCTCTTGTCCCCTTCCCCCCCACCATTTTCCTATATGGTAAGACAGATTTCCACACCCAATTGATTGTGTATGTTATTCCCTCCTTAAGTCAAATCCTATGAGAATAAGATTCACTCATTTCCTCTCACCTTCCCCCATTTCCCCTCCACTGTAACAGCCTTTTCTTTTCTGTTTGTTTTTTGTGGGATAATTTACCCCATTCTATCTCTACCTTTCTCCTTCTCCTATTATATTCCTCTCTCACCCCTTAATTTTATTCTCCAGATATGACCCCTTCATTTTCAACTCACCTTGTGCCCTCTATCTATCTATATCTATATATACGTAGATACGATTTTTGCTCCTCCAACTACCCTAATACTGACAAAGGTCTCATGAGTTACAAATATCATCTTTCCATGCAGGAATGTAAACAGTTCAACCTTAATAAGTCTCTTATGATTTTTCTTTCCTTTTTACTACTTCATGTTCCACTCGAATTTTGTATTTGAAAATCAAATTTTCTATTCAACTCTGATCTTTTCATCAAGAATGCTTGAAAGTCCTCTATTTCACTGAATGACCATTTTTTCCCCTGTAGGATTATACTCAGTTTTGCTGGGTAGGTGATTCTTGCTTGTAATCCTATCTCCTTTACCCTCCAGAATATTATATTCCATGCCCTGCGGTCCCTTAATGTAGAAGCAGCTAAATCTTGTGTTATCCTGATTGTGTTTCCACAATACTTGAATTGTTTCTTTCTGGCTGCTTGTAACATTTCTCCTTGACTTGGGAACTCTGGAATTTGGCTACAATATTCCTAGGAGTTTTCCTTTGGGGATCTCTTTCAGAAGGAGATAGGTGGATTCTTTCAATTTCTATTTTGCCCTCTGGTTCTAAAATATCAGGACAGCTTTCCTGGAAAATTTCTTGAAAGATGATGTCTAGGCTCTTTTTTTGATCATGGCTTTCAGATAGTCCAATAATTTTTAAATTCTCTCTCCTGGATCTATTTTCTAGGTCAGTTGTTTTTCCAATGAGATATTTCACATTGTTTTCTAATTTTTCATTCTTTTGGATTTGTTTTACAGTGTCTTGATTTCTCATAAAGTCACTAGCTTCCAATTGCTCTATTCTAATTTTTAAGGAAGTATTTTCTTCAGTAATCTTTTGGACTTCCTTTTCCATGTGGCGAATTTTGCTTTTTGGGGCATTCTTCTCCTCATTGGTTTTTTGGACCTCCTTTGCCATTTCGGTTAGGCTATTTTTTAAGGTGTTATTTTCTTCAGTATTTTTTTGGGTCTCCTTTAGCAAACTGTTGACTTGCTTTTCATGATTTTCTTGTACCTCATTGGAAAAACAACTGACCTGGAAAATAGATCCAGGAGAGAAAATTTAAAAATTATTGGACTATCTGAAAGCTACTTTTTTTTTGATGTGAGGCAATTAGGGTAACTGACTTGCCCAGAGTCACAGGCTAGTGTCTAAGATCGGATTTGAACTCAGGTCTTCCTAACTCCAAGGCTTGTGCTCTATCCACAGCACCACCTAGCTGACCCTCTACTTTTCAATAACTAATTGTTAGGGATAACTTCTTGATAACAAATATAAATTGGACTGCTTGCAACTTTCCACCATAATATCTTGTTCTTCCAGCTGGGGCTAAGGAGAATATGTTTAATCCTTCCTGTACATGACAGCCCTTCAAATACTTGAAGACACCTATTCCATCCTTCATCGTTAATTTTTTTTTCAGATTGAACACACCTGTTTCTTCATCCAGTCCTATATGGCATGATCTCAAGGCCCCTAACCACTCTTGCTAACTACTTTTCTCTAAACAATCTAAAACTTATCAAGGATCTTTGATCCCCAGGGTATCTGGGTTATCAGTGGTCCCCAGAACTTAGCTTGATACTACAAATGAGGATTGATTTTGGGGAAGAAAAGGAACAAGCATTTATATAACACCAACCATGTTCCAAGTACTGTGGTAAGAACTTTAACAAATATCAGAACTATATCCTTTATGCTAGAAATTACATCTAATTGCATAGAAGACAGATATGGTCAGATACACAACTAACAATATCTAGCCAGCTAGCATTTATATAGAATTTTACAAATATCATTTCCTTTTATCTTCATAACAACACTGGGAGGTAGGTGCTATTACAATCTCCATTTTACAGATGAGGAAGGTGAGATAGGAAGAGGTTAATGACTTATCTTGGGTCAAATTCTATTACCAGGTGGCCGTGAACCTAACAGAACAGAAACACTGATGACCTCATCAGAAAAAAAAGGAAGTTTGGGAGAAAGTTTATTTTGGGGAAAACATAATGAGTTCCATTTTCAGCATGATAAGTTTAAGACGTATATGAAACATTCAACTTGAAATATTCAAATTTCATAAGCATATCCATTTTTTAGGAGCTATTACTTAGCTTTTTCTCTCATTCCGTATTTGAGAACTTTATAGTTTGGACCCAAACATAGAACTTTACATTTGTCTTAATTAAATTGTTTTGATCTCTTACTCTAGCTTTTGAAAATCTTTTTGGATCAAGTCTCTGACATTGAGCTCCTATTATATGCCAGACATTGTGGTAAGCACTTTACAAATATTATCTCAGTTGGTCAGAAGGTAGCTGTAACTCCCAAATTTTTATTTTTTATTTTTTATTTTTGCAATTTGACAAACCTTCTATGCCTGCATCCAGGTTATTGATAAAATATTGAATAGTATTGGACCAAAAAAAAAAAAAGATCCCTAGTTTACTTCCCTGGGCAACTCCCTCTAGGTTAGCATTCATCCAAATTAATGACTGTTCTTCACATTTTAATCATTCAACTAGTTCTGAAGGTATCTAACTATTTTATTGTCTTGCCTATATCTCTCTGTCTTGCCCCAAAGATAAGATGAGGGGCATGATCAAGTGTTTTAGGGGAACCTTTGCAAATAATGGTTACAACTGCAAATCAGAAAATGAGTTTTGTGTCCATGCAAGGTTGAAGGGATTGGCAATTTGTTATCTGTCTCTTAGTTGACATCTGCCTGCATAGAGAGTGATCACCATCAACATGAACAACTTTGAAAAGAAAGGACAATACTGTTACTCTTAGCTTTGGAGAGAGGAGAAATGTGCCCTATCCTTATTTACTGCTCAGCTTTAGACATAGAAGCACACCACCTCAATTGCCATTTATGAGATCAATGTCTGCTTGGGGGGCATGAGTTGACACACCCACATAGATCATAGAAGAAGAGATAAACAGCTTTCTGCAAAGGTGACCTTTACAGGCACTCCCTTCTTTTGCAGAGCTGAAGCTATGTCTCTCAGGCTTATTTAATGCAGAATCCAATTTCTGGCAATATGGATGCTTCATCATTGCCATTTCTTAAAATTAAAGCCCCTTCCACAAGACAAAGCAAAAAGTTGGGCTTTGAAGTACTGGATGCCTAGATGGTTGGAAACTGTAAGAATTCACAGAAGTCCATGAGTTCATGCGACAAGGGAAGATCAAGATAAAAGGAAATTCTATACCCTATCTCTACATTTTTTTTAAAAGAATCTCTAATGCCGAGAAACTGGGTCCTGGGCTCTCTCTTTAAATTGTTTCAGAGATTAGAATTGGATATAGGATGAAGGGAGCGTTAAAATGGAAAAGAACTAACCTAGTATCTGTAAATTCATATAAAGTAAATGTTTTTCATTCCTTATGCCACTCAGGAGATGTCAAGTGCCATCCTGTTTTCATGCATGAGTGTCCAAGTTGCATCATTTCTACTTCTTCACTATCTATCCAATATATTCCCTTCTCTCCATCCCTCCACTCCTGCTCTGAATGACAACAGTATTTTGTTTTATGCCTGCCTCTCTTATTGTACTTTCATAATGTATCTTGTGTAATTGTTCTTCATGTCTATGGCTATGTCTCCCTTAACAACTGTAAACTCCTTCAAGGTAAAGACCAAAATTTACTGTTCCTTTGTTCTTTACCTCCACAGCTTTTAAAACAAGTTCCTCAATATGTATTTGGAATAAAAGTGAATGAAGGTAAAGAATAACCAATTATAGCTAACATTCTCTCTCTCTGTCTCTGTCTCTGTTTCTCTCTCTCTGTCTCTGCCTGTCTCTGTGTCTCTCTCTGTCTTACTATGTGCCAGGCATTGTGCTAAGTGCTTAACAGTTATTATCTCGTTTGATCCTCATAACAACTCTGGAAGGTAGGTGCTATTATTATGCCCATTTTACAGAAGAGGAAACTGAGGCAAACGGTGATCAAGTGATTTGCCTAAGGTTACATAGCTAGTAAGTGTCTGAGGCTGGATTTGAACTCAGGTCTTCCTGATTCCCAGCACTGTGTCTATTGTGTCATCTAGCTGTTCTAGGCCTCATTGGCAAGCTGTGGTTTTGTTTTTTGAAGTATCTGATTAAAGGAAAGAAAGAAGGATGGCTTATTTGTCTCTATAGGGTATTTGAAAGAAACAGGTTTTTAAGAACCCAGGTTCACTATTGAGGAAAAAGGAGTAAATGTGAAAATAGCCTCACCTGGTTTCTGCCCTTTTCTTCATAGAAAGAGATGAAGCAGGAAGGTAAGTCATTAGAGGCCCTATTAAAGCAACTGTTGCCTTTCTTTGTGCAAGAGAAGCAAAAATACATTGTACCCTCTTTCCTAGTTTCTATATTCTGGAGCAGAGAATTAGGGCCACTTATGGGCAGCAAGGGGGAGGTGTGTCTAATGGATCTGTTTCCATTTGCTCTTAGGAGCAGAATTTTCTGTTGCTACAGCTGATGAGCCTCAATTGGATTATTAGCTCAAGACTCTTAAATACACCATTCTAAATGATAATGATAACTTGGCAAGGAAAAAAAAATAAGGAACAGTTGCAATTAAATTTCATTATTCTTTCAGATGGGATGGGCCTCTCCCAATGGACATAAGAAAATAATTCAGCCGATCTTTCCCATAGACCCCCAGTTCCCCAATCTAACAAACACGCAGATTTTGATTTGCAATCCTGTCCTGGATCCCATTTGGGGAATCAGAAGGGATGTGTCTTTGCAGAACAGAAATCAAAACACAGGCTTGAAGAGCAGCAGTGGTAGTGATCCAAATCCGGCTCCTCATGTAAAAGTGATACAGAATGATAATGTAATTGTGCTGCATATTCAGTTTTGATATGTAACCTTTGAAATAAATTGGAATATTCTTTTCTCTTACTCTGGCACAAGCCGAGTGATCATAAACAATAATCTCATAAAGGTCACTGGCTTGGTAAGCACTGCTCACGGCAAGAACTGCATAGGGCCACTCAGAGATTTCTCTCTCTCCCTCATTGTGACTCCTAATTTATTCTTTTCTCCATTTCGAGGCTCCAATCAACACAAGCCTACCAGTGCCACTTGGGTAAGTGTAAACTTACACAATTTCTTTAATATCTAATAGCTTCTTCTCCCTGCATCACTCACACTCTACACAGATTTCTGGTTCCTCCTCCCTCCCGGAATATTCATTCACTGATGGAAAGCAGATAAAATAGGAAGAAGAAAAAAGAAAAAGAAAACGTGAAAGTGAAGTGGAAACTCTGGATATGGGGTGTGGAATGCACATTCTAGAGTTTGCTATGTCAGCTCTGCTTAAATATTTTTATTTATTTATTTTTAGCTTATTCTGAGTTGCAAGGTGGGACAGGGCGCATCAAGCAAAAATGACTGGTATAAAGACAAAAGGCAACAATAAAGCTTAAAAAGAAAGAAAAGAAAAAACCTCAAACCAGAAAAGTTGACTAATTTCATTAAATAATAAGCTAATATCTGAAACAAGTAGTAGTTAGTTACCTTTTTGGCTGAATTAACCCTTGTTTTCTCAAATAGCTTTGTGTATATAGGCACCCAAGACATGCCTAATTGTATTGCTTCTCAAATCAATTTTATTCCATGAACATTTAATAATGACTAGCATTTATATAACGCTATAAATTTTACAAAGCACTTTAAAAATATTTCATGTTATCTTCACAACAACCATGGGCGAGAGATGTTATTATTTTCCTCATTTTACAGATGAGAAAAATGAATAAAACAGGTTAATTGACTTGCCCAGAGTCACACAGCTAGGAATTGTCTGAGGCAAAATTTCACTTCAAGTCTTCTCTTCCAAGTCTAACACTCAAGTCTTCGTAAGTCTAGTACTCTATCCACAGCACCACCTAGCTGCCTTTATTAAGCACCTACTGTGTTACAAACAGAAATGACAAATTCCTTGCGTTCAAGGAGCTTTCTTTCTTCTGGGGAACCTAAACAGAACTTGTTGAAACTCAAGATATAGTTTCAAAATGTTACCAATAAATCCAATCTGAGGTTAAGATAGCTTTACCACAGTGTCCTCTATTCCCCAAATACAAGCTATAAGCCAATATTTGTTAAGAATAGGCTCATATTACTACAGTTGGTCTTTTACCCTTATTCATCAGCAAAATAGCTGGAATCAATATCATTCTATTTGCAGACAATGACTTCTTTAAGGCAACCTCAATTTAATCTGCTTCCAAAGAACACCCAAGTCTATTCCTCTTACTTGGTAAGGACATCAAAAAGGACTCCCTAACCACACTTAGTAAAGTCTATCAGATGTCGCTAATATAGGTCATACCCCATGATTTAGTCAGGCAGAGAGAAGAGTCTTGCAGCTTTAAGTGGAAAAAAAAAAGCATAGCTCTAATTTCCGAACTTAAAGCTGGCCTAATATAAAACCATAGATGCCTTACAAATTCCTCAGTCTGAATGCAGAACTAGGCCACTCACCGGGTTAAGTCAATATGTCAATGACTAATGATTTTCTCATCACTGTGGATACTTTCTTGTCCACTGCACACATCAAAAAATGTCTGTAACTTGAAGTTTTCGAGAGTTGTCCAAGGTTCAGAAAAGTTAATGACTTACTTATGGCTATGCAGCTGTGAGGTGCCAAAGGTGGGATTAGAATCCAGGCCTTCCTCAGTCCACGTCCAGCCCTCTGTTGACAATGTCACACTGCTTCAATATTTATAGGGATGAAAGCAATAAAATAAACCAGAATATTATGAATTCAATTTCATTTTTGTGCCTTATTCTTTTCTGATTCTATGGATTCAAAGCCCTGCTTTCAGAATATATTCAGGCAATGTTGAAATTATCCAGCTACATCTTGGCCAAACTGATAAGTATTACTGTGGTAATGCTTGTAAAACTCAGGGGAGATGGGAAGATGACCATTTCCTAAATGTACAGCTGTATTGAAAATCCTATTAATATTAAGATTCTACACTTTACAATTCTTTTCATGTCTCTTTCACTGTGAACTTAAAAAAATGCTCATGGAATGGTTTAAAACAAAGGAAATGCAAATTCTAGTGGCAGAAAATGTCTTCATGACATGCCTTCCTCTAAGCTTATTAAAGAAAAATGAGCATCTGTAGTGTGTTCATGCCACCCTGGGCCCCCCAAATCAGCAAAACAATTCTTTTGATGCTAAACTGTTATTACTGATCCTAAATGAAGGGCAAGACTTTTGACTCCTCTGAGGAAATGTTGGGAGAGTCATATGGGAAAGCAAACCTGTTACTTTCTGCCTGTCATTTGCACAAAATCAGTATTCAGGATGCTGATGGGGAATATTTAGTGAATAGCTGCTACAGTGCAGGCTAAAAGAAAGCAAATTTTGGACACATGAAAAGATCAAACAAGCACATGGATTTAATCAAAATTGCAACAAGCAGCTTAAAGAAATTAAATAGGAAAACTGAATCCACCTGGAGGTGAGTTTTAACATATACAATTCGCATCTTATTAAGAAAGAGACAAACTGTGACAGTATTCCAGGTTTCACCTTTATGTAAAGATAAACTCTTTATGAACAACTCAAATGCTAGGTGGCTGCAAAATTCCCCCCCCCCCCTTTGCATTATAAAAATGATCACATTGAGGAGAACACAAGGGAAAATACCCTGTTAGACGCTATCAGAATATTCTTAGTTATGTCTCCCTTCTGTCTGTTCTTTTTTGGGGGGAAGGCCAAGGGGTAGAGGAGATAACTTGTGATTTTATTGGTCTAAGGAACTCCCAATATAGAAACTTCCTTTAACAATGCAGATCATCAATTGCTCTTCAAACAAGACTTAGAGGGTTGTCTTGGTCACCAAAAGGTTAAGTATTTGGCAAGAGTGGCACAGCCATTATGTGTCAGAGGAGGTACTGGAACCTAGGTGTTTCCTGGACCCCCCAGCATTAATGCCTCCCCATCTAAGGTTGCACCATTCAGACTTGTTTGTATGTGTTTTGTATCTACCAATATATGCACATGTTGCTACCTCCTTTAGAACATGAGCTTACTGAAGGCAGGGATTTTTATGTTTGTCTTTGTGTCTCTAGTGCCTGGAACATGGTAGATATTTAAATAAAAGCTTATTGGATGATTGATTCTAGACACTCAGGCAAGCTTTCCATCTACTATTCCATGCTGCCTCCCCAAACTATCATGTCTATATTTATGTCAACATGCTCTAATGCTCCAGTAGAATGTAGTCTTTGGGGTCATGGTTTGTTTTTCTTTTGTTTTCATGTTTTTAGTGCCTAGCACAGTGTTAAGAACTTAGTGTTTCTTGGACTGGATTGGATAGAAAAATCAATGAAATGATCTCTATTTTTTAGTCATTTACATTCTAGTTCAGGGATTGTTATTTATTTTTTGATATAATGGACCATCTTTGGCAGTCTGGTAAAGCCTATGGATCCCTTCTCACAATGTGCTAAATGTGAGGGGATGTCCATCAATTGGGGAATGGCTGAACAAGTTGTGGTATATGAATGTAATGCAATACTATTGTGCTATAAGAAATGATGAGCAGGTGGACTTCAGAAAAACCTGGAAAGACTTCTATGAACTGAGTATGAACTGAGTGAATTGAGCAGAACCAGGAGAACATTGCACACAGTAACAACCACATAGTGTGATGACTGACTTTGATAGACTTAGCTCTTCTCAGTAATGCAAGGATCTAAGGCACCTCCAAAAGACTCACAATGGAAAATGTTTTCCACATCCAGAGAACTTTGGATTCTGAATGCAGATGGAAGCACACTATTTGCTCTCCTTTTCTTTTGTTGTTTTGTTTCGTCTTTCTTGTGGTTCATCCTATTAATTCTAATTCTTCTTTACATTATGACTAATGTGAAAATATGTTTAATATGAATGCATAAGTAGATTGCATGCCATCTTGGGGAGTGGGGGGGAGAGGGGGAGAAAATTTAAAACTCATAATCTTATGGCAGTGAATGTTGAAAACTAAAAATAAATAAATGAATTTATAAAAATAATGTTTTAAATGCATAAAACAAACATAGGATTATAGAGGAAATGATGGTATTGAAATACAGTTAATCAAAATATATATTTTTAAAATTCAGGGATTCCAGATTAAGAGGCAGCTAGGTGACAGTAGTTAGAACACTGGATGTAGAGTCAGGAAGATTTGTGTTCCAATTTGATTCAGACACTTACTAATTGTTTGACTCTGGACAAGTCACATACACTCTTTGTCTCAGTTTCTTCATCTGTAAAAAAAATGGGAATTACAAAAATAGCACCTATCTCCTAGGGTTGTTGTGAGGATTAAATGGGATAATATTTGTAGCTTTTACAAACCTTAAAGCACTATATAAATGTGTTTATTATTATTATTATTATTCTTATGTGATAAGAAGTATATATAAGTAATTATAAAGCAAAATGGAATGCACTAAGTACTTAGAAAGGAACAAAGAACTACAAAAATTATGAGGAGTGAGAAAGCTCATGCCTGGGTAGGGGAATCAGAGGAAGCTTCTTGGAAGAGGTAACAGCTCAGCTGTGTTCTGAAGAACACAACAAATTTCAATAGACAGAGATCGGGGTGGGGAACCCCCCCCAAAAAAAACCCTACTGAAATAGCACTTGGGCTATTGTTGTCAAGGTCCTTCTTTCTTTTTTCCCCTGCCTTCCTTCCTTCCTTCTTCCTTCTTTCCTTTTATTCCATCCTCCCTCCCTTTCTTCCTCCTTCTCTCCCCCCCTTCCATCTTTCCTATCTCCATTCTTTCCTCCCTTCCTTCTCTCTTTTCTTTTTTAAAATTTATTTATTTATTTTTAGTTTTCAACATTCACTTCCATAAGCTTTTGAGTTTTAAATTTTCTCCTCCTCTCTCCCTTCCCCCCTCCCCAAGACAGTGTACAATATGATATAGACTCTACATATATTCACATTAGTCATGTTGTAAAGAAGAATTAGAACCAATGCCTTCCCTCTTTTCTTTCTCTTTCTTTCTCTTTTTCTCTTTCTTTTTTTCTTCCTTCCTTCCTTCCTTCCTTCCTTCCTTCCTTCCTTCCTTCCTTCCTTCCTTCC